>NW_004444055.1:1244610-1261667 GCF_000243295.1 Trichechus manatus latirostris | reverse complement strand
TCTGTCTCTTGGGCTAATACTTTCCTCGTGTCCATGGTGTTCTTCATTCTCCTTTACTCCAGGTGGTTGGGACCAACTAATGCATCTTAGATGGCTGCTCACTAGCTTTTAAGACCCCAGACGCCACTTACCAAAGTGGGATGCAGAACATTTTCTTAAAAAACTTTGTTATGCCAATTGACCTATATGTCCCCTGAAAGCACGGTCCCCAGATCTCTGCCCCTGCTACTCTGTCCCTTGAAGTGTTTGGTTGTCTTCAGGAAACTTCTTAGCTTTGGTTTAGTCTAGTTGTTAACAGCCATAGCTTTTAACCACTATGCCACCAGGATTTCCCAGAGATGGATAAATCTCACCAAATACTGATGCGCTCCTTTCCATTTCCCAGCCTCCCCTGCAGTTAGGCTGGAGCCATATGAATAGTCTGGCTAATGAAATGTGAGCAGAAGAGCCATGTGTGTTACCTTGTGCTAAGATACCTGTTAAAACAAAAATCATATTAAACCAATAATAGAGATCGATTGAGGTTTATTTAATACATGATTTGCAAATTGGGGCAACATTTCTGACTAGAGAGTCAAAATGTTCCAAAGAAGAAAGAACTTCCAAAGATTTTTATACCAGGTCTTATTGCTACTAATTATACATCGCCATGGAAAAGGGACCAGGATGATGTGTTACATAATAGCTCATGGACATGCAACATTTTCTTGATCCATTCAGATAGTTACTGATTTTCCCTAAAACATAACTTTAGTCTGACCTTTGGGGTTTCTGCTGTCAAAACTACACATAGTTAATTCTTTAAAAAGCACAGTGCCTAGGGTAAAACGTTCTTTACTAATTAATCTAGGCTATTGTTCGACTTAAACCAGTTTTCCCAAGGATCAAGGTTCAAAGATCATCTCAGAGTGATAGCTTGGGTGGGTCACCTCAACCTCAACCTTCAGTTCCTCACACCTTAATGTGCCTCCTCCATTTCTAAGAGTTCCTGATGGCACAGCTGTAAGATGGAGGAGGGCTATGTAAAATAGAAATAAATTTTTACTGGATTAAATCACTGAAATTCGGGATTTACTATTGTAGCAGCTAGAGTTAATTACCCTAATTGTTGTTGTTAGATGCCGTCCAGTCAGTTCCGACTTGTAGCGACTGTATAGGACACAGTAGAACTGCCCCATAGGGTTTTCAAGGAGTGGCTGCAGACCTTTTGATTAACAGCCAAGCTCTTAACCACTATGCTACCATGGCTACAAATACAGCAGGTAATACCTCTAATCTAAGAAAGTTACTGGAGAAGCTGGGGCCATTATCTAGACCCCAAACCAAAACCAAACTCTTTGCTGTCGGGTCGATTCCGACCCATAACCACACTATAGGACAGAGTCAGCTTTCCAAGGAGCAGCTGGTGGATTCAAATTGCCGACATTTTGGTTAGCAGCTGTAGCTCTTAACCACTGCACCACCAGGGCTCCTATTATTTAGACCAGGGAATCACAAATATGCCTTTCAATAAGAATCATCTGAGGGAGATTTAAAAAAATTCACATTTCTGGGATCCACATAAGATAAAAATCTTATCTCAAAGTGGGGCATGTGAATCACATTTTTACCAAGCTCCCTGAATGGTTCTAGATCATTCATATCAATGATGAACTCTTACTCCTTAACACCAAAGTTTCAATTTTCTGTGGTGGTGGAAAGGAATATTTCAAGTGATTGGAGAGAATCAGAGGTTTTAGTGTTAAAACAGGGGTTGGTAAAGCTATGGCCTAGAGGCCAATTCTGGTCTGTAGTCTGTTTTTGTCTATAAAGTTTTACTGGCACACAGCCACACCCATTTGTTTACATATCATCTATGGTTGCTTGCACTATAACAGCAGAGATGAGTAATTGCTACAGTGAACTTATGGCTCACAAAGCCTAAAATAATTTACTATTTGGCCTTTAAAGAAAAGTTTGTGGACACCTGATCTACACAATTATTTGTTTGCTTGGAGAAGACATGAACTCTTGATATGACCCTGTCCATAAATTGGAAGACTCAAATTCTCAGCACCCTTGGTAAGTGTAACAAAGGATGAGCCATGGAGAGCCATTTAGTTTTTAGATCAGTTGTACATTATGATATCTTCATGCTCCACGGAACAGTTTCAAGTCATGCAAATACCATTTCTCTTCAAGAAGAGATTATTGCAGTTCTTTTTACTATACATAAAAATGTAAAACAAAGTTAATATTTAATGGTAATCGAGTCACACTCGGGAACACATTTTCTTTACAGTCTATCATTCATGCTTAGTTCACATCATGAATAATCCAAAAATTTTACAAAATTTATATTTAAATATACACATACTGATATATTTAAATATAAAATTTAAAGACGTCAGGTCCAGGAAATTCAAATTTGAAGTGCAGTTCTGGGGGAATGGCTATTTAAACCAGCTCTGAATGTAGATCTAAGCTGAAGCTCTTTTTAGCTCAATGTATCATCATCAGTATACAGTTTTTCTTCTTTTTGCCTTCCATCACCTTTTAAATACTTTTTAAAGGACTACTAATCAAAAACTTAATGAGTCACAACAAAGAATCTGAATATTCTTGATTTTTTAGTGAACAAGAAGGGTATTTTTTCTAACATTCCCTATCATTTCTAAACTTTCTCTTTTTGTTCAGTGAAAAAAACGGAAAGGAGGAAGCCTCATGTTTGAATGACAAAGAGCCTCACCTGGTTATTCTTGAGGCCGTCAGGTGGAATTCTGATCAGCTTCAATGCAGAGCAAATGGAGAGGTCAGATGGGAATAACATAGCTGAAGAACTGTAGGAACTTTGACACATGCGGTTCTTTTATACTTTGAAGGAAAACGTATGTTTAATCTCTGTCCCTTCCCCAGTTCAATTTATGTAACTTCTTGGAGCTAGAGATCAAAGAAAAATCAAAGCAAAACATACAATTTCATTATAATCCCTAATGGAAATAATTGGTAACATGTGTACCTAAATTTGGTTGCTCACTCTTCTATTCACTTGTCTCTGATTAATTGAGAGTGGCAGTCTCAATTAAACAACCCCTAGGAGCATGTAGGAAACCCTGGTTGCATAGTGGTTAAGAGCCATGGCTACTAGCCATAAAGGTCCACAGTTCGAAACCACCAGGTGCTGCTTGGAAACTCTATGGGGCAGTTCTACCCTGTCCTGTAGGGTTGACTTGACGACAACAGGTTTGGTTTTAGTAGCATGTAATGGCTAATTGTGAGCAGGTTAGAAGCCTTCTTTGTCTTTGAAAAAGTCTCTTAATTCTCTAGAGCATGTCTGTCTTGGATTGAAGTCATAACCAGAGATCAGATGATTTAAATTAAAAAAAAAAAGTCCTTTAATATAATGGTTCAAATAAGTGAATTTATACCTCAAGTCATATGTTTAGCGGGTGACTAAAACCATGTGCTCTTTATCCCATTTAGTAGAGAATTATAATGTGTAAGGGATTTAAATTAGGCTGCAACTAGCCTTGCTGCTGAGGGCAAAAAGAAATGTGGTTAATGTAGTGGGCTAGATTAAGATGTATTTTTGGGTCATTGCAGTGACTTCCGATTGAGTTCATGCTTCTTTTCTCTCTACCTGGAACCCCAAAACTTCACACTCAAACACTCAGCGATTTATGCAGTTACTATAGCCCTGGTGGCACAGTGGTTAAGAACTCAGCTGCTAACCCAAAGGTCGGCAGTTTGAATCCACCAGCCACTCCTTGGAAACCCTATGGGGCCATTCTACTCTGTCCTATACAGTCGCTATGGGTTGGAATTGACTCGATGACAACTGGTTGGTTATTACCAAATTGCTCTCTCAAAACTTTTTGGCTACTGGAGTCTATGAAAATGATTATGAAAGTCTATTATGGATGAATGCACATGCTATTTGTTTTAACTATCACTGTGGTATCCCTAGCAAACCCTGGTGGCGTAGTGGTTAAGAGTTCGGCTGCTGACCAAAAGGTCGGCTGTTCCAATCCACCAGGAGCCCCTTGGAAACCGTGTGGGGGCAGTTCTACTCTGTCCAATAGGGTCGCTATGAGTCGGAATCGACTCGATGGCAATGGGTTTGGTGATATCCCCAAGAAAGTTTTCTAAGCATTGTGCAGGCTAGCAGGCTCACTAAAGGATGGAATGTGATGGCTGAGGTTTTATCAACACAATTCTCATGAATAGAAATGATAATCATGTGGGAAAGAACCATAGCCCTCTTCGGTAAGCACGGGTGCACCAAGCAGCACTTTTCAAACAAGATGCCATTTCCCTTCCTTTATCTCAGAACCAAACTAAAAAATTATGAAAGTCATCATTTCACTTTGAAATCATTTATGGAGAAAGACGGACCAGGATAATTGGGATAATTAGCATAGCCTATTTCCATGATAGATATCTCAATTTCTTTTCCTTCTTTCTCAGCATCTTTCCCTTTGACTCACTCTAAGGACAGCATTCAGGGACGTGAGTCACACTGGTCTACTTCCAAACCATCCACCCCCACCCTCTGTACATCTCTTCCATTTTCATTTCCAACTTCCCACTCTGTCTTCTTTGCTTTTTTCAGAGTCATTTGCTATACACATAGGCAGGATATGAATGACACATTTCCTCAAGGAGTCAGAGGAAGCAGAATTAAGAATCATATGATAGCTCTGAGCCTTTATTCTTATTCTTCTATTATCTTTTCACGTCTGCAGATAAAAGGAAACATGTAAGATCAATCTATTAGATGCGCTACAGGTTCTGTTCTGAGTAATAGAGTTCCCAAAATATCACTGGCTTAAACAAGACATATTTGTTTCTCTCTCATATAAAAACATAGATGTAAAGAGTTCAGACTTAAATGGTGGCTTCTGCGTCATGTGGACACAGGTTGCTTCCCGTTTCTCTCTCACCAAGGTTGGTAAGCTGGGCACATGACCCTCATTCTTGTAGATGGAGCACCAGCACTAACATTAAAGTTTCATGCAGCAGGATACAAAAATAGAGAAGAAGGATGTGGCCCTTCTCTTTAAGGACACATTCCAGAAATTACACACATCATGTCTGATCACATCTATTGCTCAGAACTTAATCACATGGCCATACCTAGTTGCACAGGAGGCTGGGAAGTGTCTTTAATTTGAGCAGCTATGTATCCAGCTAAAATTTCGGGATTTTGATAATGAGTAAGAATTGAAGAACAAACTTAGGGACATCCAATAATCTCTACCATGAACCTATCCATGTGGAGACCTAAATATCTGTATATCTTCTTCCCACACATAGAATACATTCACCTCCTCCTTGAGGAAGGCAGTTCTAAAATTCCATCCACTTATTGCAACTAGCTCAGACTCCAGGATCTTTGGGTGATGTTCAGTCCCTTCTGTCAGGTCAGGATAGAGCTCCTTTTAGATCCAAAATTTTCTGCCCCCAGCTCACCCAGTGTGCTTCCATGTAGTAACTGCAGTAAAAACTCCCATCTGGGAAAGGAGAGAATGCAAACACTTTCAGTCGCTTACCTATAAAGGTTATCAAATCCTGTTGGACTAGAATTGGGAAGAACCCCTGTCCTGGCAGAGGATTATGTCTCATGTTTAGAACATCTGGCATTAATTGGTTCTACGTGCTGGAGACAGCTCTCTTCTTCCATTATCCTCCCTGACCACATCTGAAGGTGGCCTTGGACAGTTCGCCCTCTTTCTCAGCCTCCTTCCTGGTGGTAGAGGATTTGGGTTCCAGGGATTGCTTTAGTGGTTGAATGATCAGAGGCTTTGTCAGGCCAGGCTTGCGGTTTCTTTGGCAACACAATTGCTCAAAAGATTAGTAAGTGTCTGGTCTATTTGTTTCTGGTTAGTACCCCTTTGAGTAAGCAAAGCTGAAGGTCTCATTTAGACATGGTTTTAAAACCTAAAGACTCTGTCTTTTGCTAATTGACCCCTGTAGCTCTCCTTACCACTCTGCTTACCCCTCACATCCATCCAGAAAGTGGGCTTGGTAGGAAGGCAAGACCTTGAGTATGATCTTTGCTTCTAGGCTGGCTCTCACTGGATGGAACACTCTCATAGGACAAAGGCTGAAAACAGGTTTTTACCTCCTGCTAAGTCTAGCATTTCATTTAAAAGGGTTAAGCTTGAGTACTCAAAAAGGCTTTTTCATTCTTAAAAGGCCCCAGATTTAGTAGACTTCTACAATAACTTTATTACAATCCATGGGCAGAACCATATTCACTTCCATTTCTGTAACTGGTTAGTTCTAGGTGGAAGTAATCTCTTTCATAATTCTTTGCTACAAGGAGCAAGAAGCAGCCACCACTTATCAACCATTCTGAAATTTTTACAGGTTCAGTTGGCTGGATATCACAAGAGACAATTTTAACAAACGTTGTGCATAACATAACATGTGGCTCGAGTGCCTCACTTGAAATCTGTTTGACTGTGAATAATAGAGATTCAAAATGATAGTAGCTTGCATAATAAACAGAAATTTTTTGTCTCTCTCACTTTAAATCCCAGAGGTAGGCAGTTCAGGGCTGGTATTGCAGTGCCATACCACAGATATCTGGGACTAAGGCTGCTTCCAACTCTTCCCTTTTCCTTCCTTTGGGTGTGGTTTTGTTAAGGTTCAAGCTGGCTCTCCAGTCATCACATTCATATTCCAAGCAGCAGGGTGGATAGAGGGGGACACATACAGAAGTTGCACATACTAGTTCTGTGTACATCCCATTGACCAGAATTTTGTCCTGTGGTCCTTCCTACTTGTGAAGAAGGCTGGGAAATGCAACTATATTTGGGTTTGCTAAATTTTTGAGATTCTTATCATTGAACAATAAGGGAGAATAGATATTGGAGAATTTAACTAGAGTCCCTTGCACAGCCAGAGAAAGTTGCTTTCTTTTTAATTCTATCACCTTAAACTTTTGTGTGCTTTTCTCAACTATCAGTATATGTCTTTGAGATCAAGTTGGTTGATTGTAGCATTTAGTTCTTCTGTGTATTTGTTGAGCTTCTTTCTGGATGTTCTGTCCTTTGCTGAAAGTGACTTGTTGAAGTCTCCTACTACTATTGTGGAGCTGTCTATCTCTCTTTTCGCTGCTGTTAGAGTTTGTTTTATGTATTTTGGAGCCCTGTCATTGGGCGCATAAATATTTATTATAGTTATGTCCTCCTGGTGTATCGACGCTTTAATCATTATATAGTGTCCTTCCTTATCCTTTGTGGTGGATTTTACTTTAAAGTCTATTTTGTCAGAGATTAATACTGCTACTTCTGCTGTTTTTTGAGTGTTGTTTGCTTGATATATTTTTTTCCATCCTCTGAGTTTTAGCTTGTTTGTGTCTTTAATTCTAAGGTGCATCTCTTGTAGGCAGCATATAGACGGATTATGTTTTTTTAATCCAATCTGCCACTCTCTGTCTCTTTATTGGTGCACTTAGTCCGTTTACATTCAGCGTAATTATTGATAGGTATGAGTTTAGTGCTATCATTTTAATGTCTTTTTTTGGGTGTTGTTCACAGTTTCTTTGTTCCCCTTAATTTTCTGTGCTGAGTCGTTTTTCTTTATGTATTTTCTTTTCATCTTTTTCATTGTTGTTGATTTTGTATTTGCTGAGTCTTTATATTTTTCTGGTTTTTTGTTTTGACATGTAGGATTGTTAGTTTCCTTTGTGGTTACCTTAATCTTTACCCCTATTTGTCTAAGTTTATACCAGTCTTTTATTTCTTTATATCGCCTTGACATCCCCTCCATATGAAAAATCTATGTCTACATTTTTTAAGTCCCTCTTTTTTGTTTTAGTGTCATCATTTTTTACATATTGATGTCTCTGTTCCCCTGTTTTCAATGTTTTAGCTTTGATGTATTTTTGTGACTTCCCTATCTGAGTCAATATCTGGTTGCTCTGTCCTGTGTTCTAGTCTTGCATTGTTATCTGATGTTATTGATTTTCTAACTGGAGGACTCCCTTTAGTTTTTCTTGTAATTTTGGTTTGGTTTTTGTGAATTCCCTAAACTTCTGTTTATCTGGAAATGCCCTAATTTCACCATCATATTTGAGAGACAGTTTTTCTGGATATATAATTCTTGGCTGGTAGTTGTTTTCCTTCAAGGCTTTATATATGTCATCCCATTGCCTTCTTGCCTACATGGTTTCTGCTGAGTAGTATGAACTTATTCTAATTGATTCTTCTTTGTAGATGACTTTTCTTTTTTATCCCTAGCCACTCTTAAAATTCTCTCTTTATCTTTGGTTTTGGTAAGTTTGATTATGATATGTCTTGGTGACTTTCTTTTGGGATCTACCTTATGTTGGGTTCGATGAGCATCTTCTCATCTTTCATGATATCAGGGAAGTTTTCTGTCAACAAATCTGTAACAATTTTCTCTGTATTTTCTGTTATTCCCCCCATTCTGGTATTCCAATCACTTGTAGGTTATTTCTCTTGATAGAGTCCCACATAACTCTTAGAGTTTCTTCATTCTTTTTAATTCTTTTATCTGACTTTTCCTCAAATAAGTTGGTGTAAAGTGCTTTCTCTTCAATGTCACTAATTCTGACTTCTATTGCCTCAATTCTGCTCCTATGACTTTCTATTGAGTCGTCTAATTCTGAAATTTTATTGTTAATCTTATGGATTTCTGATTGCTGTCTTTCTATGGATTCTTGAAGCCTATTAAATTTGTCATTATGCTCTTGAATAACTTTTTTAAGTTCCGCTACTGGGTCCACACAAGTCTATACAGGGGTGGAAGGCACTCAAAGTCCGTGGACCCCTTATGCCTGTGCCTAGGCAAAGGAGCTGTGCCAACCCTGAGTTCTTGGCTTAGGGGAGCCAGTAGCTTATTTTTTACCTGTTTGTTAATTTGTTCCCTCTCTAAGGCCAGGAGAATGGGTCAGGGAGCCTTATGGGATCTACTTTTGGCCCAGGGGACTCAGAGATCACTGAAGCCGGCCTGACCCAGTGCATAGCAGGGAGAGAGCAGGTAAATGGGAGAGAGGTATTTCCCAAATGGGTTTTTTTTTTTTAAATCCCTGCGAAAAGCCACATGCATGTACTTATCTTTAGCCACTTGGGCTTTTCACTGGTTCGGAGTGTCCAAGCAGAATCTCTTCTGCTGGATCTCTCTAGATGCGGAAACTGCCACCCGAGTGAGTGAGTAAGCAGAGCTGTGTGCCCACACCCTGCACAACCCGAGCTGATCTGGGCTGAAGGGCTGTGGCTCCCGCCGGGTCAGGTCAGGCAACTCCTTGCTGCTTCTGAACTGTCTCTCTCTCTGCCTGCCACTTAGTCCAATTTCTCAACTTTGCCTTGTTCAGGCTCCTAGATATTCATATACAATCAAATCACTTGTTTTTTCAGGTCTTTGTTGTAAGAGGGACATAGGAAACCATCTGACTACTCCACCATCTTGGCCCTGCCTCCCTCGCTTTTCTCAGCTATCAAACAGAAACTACTGGTGCTCACACTAGGGCTGCTAAGGAACAGCAAGAGCCTGAATTAGTCCTGAACTCTTAAAAAATCACATTGTATTTCATATATTATTCCAGTAGAATTAATACTTAATGTATGATAATAAGTAACAGTAATAAATATTAGCTATTAAGAGCTTCCTATGTATCAGGTACCATGCTAAGCACTTTACATACATTTTTCCACTTAATCTGAAATGGGTCCTATCAGCACCATTTTACTGATGAAGAAACTAAAGCTCGTAAACTGATAAATTGTGGAACTAGTATTTCCTACTTGTCCAACTGGCTCTAAAGCCTGATGTATTTGCCACCTGAGTATATTAAGAGCAGTGGTTCTCAACTGGGGCAATTTTGCCCAGCAAGGGATATTTGGATCCCTGGTGACACAGTGGTGAAGAGAGCAGAAGCCAAGGATACTGCTAAACATCTCACAACGTACAGGATAACCCCCAAGTAAAGAATTTTTCTGGCCCAACATATCATTGGTGTAGAGGTTGAGGAAACCCTGAATTAGGCCCATTTACCAAAATATTTGATGCACACACTTGGCCTAACTAAATGATAATGGATCATTTGTGTTCATTTAAATTGCTAATTTCTGGAAAGAAGGGACTTCCTTTCCTGTGAAAAGGACTGACATTTTCTTATTCAATAGGGATCAGTTCTTCATTTTAGAAGATAGTAGATTTAAATTTCCAGGAAAAGAGTGAGTTTTTTGAAAATGTAGGAGCAGGGAAATTTACAGAGAGATAAGTACAAAACATTTGAAAATCAGTTATATTATACTTTGTACTTCCGAATTTTTTAACAGAAAATAAAGTTTTCATCCAAATTAAAAAGGAAATGGCATAAATGATTAATCCACTATCTTTTTTGAGGAGGAAAATGGCTGTGGAAAATGGCTGAGGAGGAAAATAGATATGTTTGGAACATGAGCCAATATTTAATACTACTCTTATCCTGTGTGATTGAATATTGCTATAACTTCTTTAACATCAAGACAAACTTTCCTTTAAACAAGAATTTACTAAGTATTTACACTGGCCAGACCGTGTACCAGGCAAATAGGGTAGACATGAATATGATTTAATTGCCCATAAAGAGTTTATGGTTTATTGGGGAGAAATAATAAGCAACAAATAATCCCAATAAAAGGGGATTAAGGGATACAACAGAGCAACAGAGATTCAGTGACACAACAGAATAGGATACAGCAGATGGTAGGCAGAGGAGAAAACTTCTGTCTTTGTGGAGGAGGTGGCGAAGATAGGGGATTAATCCAGAGATGGTGAGATTTAAATCAATCCTTAAAGATTATCGAGGTTTACAAGGCAAGTGGGGAGGGAGGCAGGAGAAGGGAGAGCCAGGCTACCTGGTACAACTGTATAGTTTTTGCCCTAAAATCCAGGCCACACTCTGGGCCAGGACTGCTTCTCCCCAAGGGAAGAGGCATCTTTTTTCTTTGTAAAAGCTTTCTTTCACTCACAGAGCTTGATCCCTGGGATTGCATCTTCCTAGAGGGAACTCTTGAGAATTTGTGTTAATGCTCTATGGGATAAAGAATTTAACTTTACCCAAAGAATTTAGTCTTTGTCCTTGGTTCCTGAGAGATAACCTCTAAAAGCTTGGAATTTCCAGTGATTGAAGTATATTTGATGAGGCTTCCAGACCATACCTGAGAGTTAATGCTAATGAGGTGGGGGCTGGCCAGGCCAGAAAGACCAAGAGGTGGCTGGGGGTTGGCCAGACCAGAAAGATTCATGAGGTGATATCAGTCCAACCTCAGGAAAGGGAGACTGAAGGTTGAGTTTAATCAATCAGGCCTATGTAATAAGTCCCCAGTAAAGGCTTTGGACATGAAAGCTCTGTGGGCTTCCTGGTTGGTGAAAGACATTGGTGCACATGGGAGAGTAACATGTCCCTTTTTGGGACATAGACATTCCATATTGGGAACTCTCACAGATCTCACCATTTGTGTCTCTACTTTGTTATAATAAAACTATAATCATAAGTATAGCATATTCCTGAGTTCTATGAGTCATTTTAGCAAATTATTGAACTCAAGGAAGTAATGGGATTCACTAAGTCAGAAGTGAGGAAAGTCTTGAGAACCTCTGAATTTATGGCTGACATTCTGAGCGGGTAGAGGGAATCCCCAAATTTGTAACTGGGAGGTGTCTGGGGACCCCTAAGCTTGTGATTGGCATCTGAAGTTTTCAGCAGAGTTGGCAGTCTGGAGACAGCATCCTTAACTTGAGATCTGACTTAGCTCTGGTGGTTAGGGTCAGGGGAAGAACTACTGCTTGTGTAGTTGAACTGGAATTGAACTCCTTCAATTTAGTTAATGTCAGAGATGTTGAATAGATTGAATATATTTGAATTGGGTTTGATTTCCATATAGCTTCCTTATAGATAAGAGGAAGCCTTGGGACCACCTCTCTAGGTATTGGGTGTAGCACTTGCAAAGCAATGGAGGAGTGAATTATTGTGGCATAACTTGTGTGGCATGAACTGAAGCTTGTGGAGTTGCTGAAGTGTTTTATGACTTGCATTTTAGGAAGAGTCCTGGTGGCTATGTGGAAGATGGATGGGGTAATGCTGTGGAGATAAGAATGGAGCCAGGGGTTCACTGTAACGTCATTCTGGGGCAAATTTACATTAGCATAAGTGTAATTCAAGACCAATATCATAATTAGTTTTAATCCTTTGAAACTGTTGTTAATGGGGATATCACGTGCCGTAAACATTTTACTGGCAGCAGGATATGAATCATAAACAGTCTAAGTTTGAAGGGATCAGCTACCTTATCCAAATACCCTTTGCTGAAAAGCATCTATAAAGTGGCACAATCATCACTAAAGACTAGATAGAGAGCCCTTTGGAAGGGCAGTTTAGTTCTTCCTGTACAGATTTCAACTCTACAAGATGTCTTCAGAATTTGGATTTCCCCCTAATTGTTGGAGGGAATTTATCATTTACTCAATTTGTGTGTGAAGTACAAAAATAAAATTAAATTTTTTCTGTGACATTTCTGATGTTGGAATTTTTTAAAAAATTCAGTAACTAGCAGTTTCATAAACACATAGACTATTAAAATTAGAAAAGACCTGAGAAAGAATATCTTTCAACTTCCTGATTTTACAAATGAGAAGCTTGAAGTTCAGAGACATTATGGGATTTGCCCAAACCCACATAGTTACCAACTGGCTGGTCTGGGACCAGAACTGAATTTTCTGGCTTCTTAGTCTAGGATTTGCTCTATCAGGCCAGGAAGTTCTTCTTTTTCTTTTTTTTTCCTAAACATTTTCAAAATTGGCAGTAATTTGTTTATTTTCTTCTTAGCAAATTTCCCTAGTTCCTCTGTCAAGCAGTTCAAGGGATATACTTCCTCTTAGTTGTATTGATGTTAAACAAGTGATTGGAACTGATTTTGGTTTGCTTGTGTTTTGTTGGTTTTCTTTGTTCTTGTAGGATATAAAAAAATTCCTGTGTATTCTCTTGTTCTTGTTGAAAAACAATGGGGGAAAACTCTCTCTGCTTTGCAAATTGTGGAGGTTCTTTCCAGATGAATAGTCAGAGAAGGGAACCAGTTGTTAATGAGCACGTTTATAAGATTAGGACATTCTCTTTTAAGCACTTAATGATGACATATTCTGGATTTCCTGCAAGAGTAAAATAAATGTGAAGCTCAGACAACTAAATAAAGTAGCATATTAGAGTCTCTCAAATAGGTTAGAAAAGTTGTTTTTTTTTTTTAATAAGACTTTGCAAAGTGGCATCTGGTAAATCCATTCTTCACTGTAAATAGGAATTACCATTCTTTGGCCCCAGAGATATTTTCTCACAGTCAAATGGGGATGTTGTCACTTCATCTGAGCTGATGTTTCATAGACAATAAACTCTGCATCAGAATGGGACTCTTTCTTCTTTTGGATTTCTCCAGGCTAGCCCAGGCCTGTTCAGGGGGCCCTCCCCATAACTTTTGAATTTTTAAAAGATTGAAGCTAAGCACTGTCATTGTTCCAACACAGCTCTACTCCAACACTTCTCTGGGTCAGCATATTCCGATTTTCTCAGATGTAGCTTGGCCTCAGTAAGACTTGATGACTCAAGTTTCTGTTATATAAATAAGAAGGTTTGTACTTGTTGCCTCAATTGATATTGATAGGGTCTTTATTCATTGCATTTAATCCACGACTGTCACATCAAGTTTCAGGCTAAAAGTTGTACTGTCTGTACTTTCCAAAAATCTAGATGATCTTTCAATAGAGAGTTAAACCATCCAGACAACTTTCCCACCTTAGTTTTGTGGGGCACACATTGCTAACTGTCCTTCTCCATTTTGATTATCCCTCTGTTCCTGAGCTTTGGCTGGGCACATGGCTCCCAGCATGAAGTGCATTTCCCAGTCTCCCTTGTAGCTGGTGTGGCCACATGACTAAATTTTGGCCAATGGGTTGTAAGCTGAAATATGTGTGTCTCTTATGGGTAGTGCACCTGTTCTCTGTATGGGAGTTGCCTAGAACCCAGAGATGGAAGCCATGTCTTTTGGATGGCAATGCTGCACCACTTAAATCTCAACTGTTATGTGAGAAGGAAATAATTTTGTCTTATTTAAGTGTCAGTATTTTTGGACCTTTCTGTTACATCAGCTAAGCCTTATCCTAATTAATATACCTTGCTAGAGTGCTAAAAACCATTCTGAACCATTTATACCTGGATAAGCGGAAGTGTGGAGACATTTGTAGGAATTATAAGGAAGTCCTGTGATCAAGAATGAATTTCCCTTCAAGAGCATGTCTAAGCAGTAGAACCATTTTCAATACAACTGCAGAAAGAGAAACTTTATAACAACTCCACAGACTCAGTAGATGTCTGCTCACCTCTGTCCAATTTCAACTTCAGAGAATTTATTACCTGAAAATAAACCAAGACAAGATGTGGCTTTGTATTGAGGGATGAACCTTCTCCTGTTGTAGGGGTTCCAAACCCGTGAGATGATGTCAGCTCTGTGTTTCCTTGAAAAGCAGAGTTTGTTCATAAGCACAATTTTGGTTAAGTGAATCAAATGGTTAAGTACTCGGCTGCTAACTGAAAGTTTGGCGGATCAAACCCACCAGTGGCTCCCTGAGAGAAAAGACCTGGTGATCTACTCCAATAAAGATTACAGCCTAGAAAACCCTACGGGAGCAGTTGTACTCTGTCATATAGGGTTGCTATGAGTTGAGATCGACTCCACGGCACACAACAACAACACAGTATGCCAGATACTGATTGTCATGGATTGAATTGTGTCCCCCCAAAAATGTGTGTAGCAACTTGGCTAGGTCATGATTCCTAGTATTTTATGATTGTGTTATCTGATGTGATTTCCTTATGTGTTGTAAACTCTACCACTATGATGAGATTATATGTGATCTCCTCATGTGTTGTAAATTCTATCACTGTGATGAGGTTATACTGATGAGGTTGACAAGATCAGTGTCTTAATGCAATCTCTTTTGAGATATAAAAGAGAGAAGCGAGCAGAGACACACGGGAACCTCATACCACCAAGAAAGCAGTGCTGGGAGCAGAGTGCGTCCTTTGGACCTGAGGTTCCTGTGCAGAGAAGCTCCCAAACCAAAGGAAGATTGATGACACAGACCTTCCTCCAGAGCTGATGGAGAAAGCATTCCCCTGGAGCTGACGCCCTGAATTTGGACTAGTAGCCTACTGGACTGTGAGAGAATAAACTTCTCTTTGCTAAAGCCAGTCACTTGTGGTGTCTCTGTTAAAGCAGCACTAGATGACTGAGACACTGATTTTAACCATTTCACAATTCATCCCTGTAGCATTGATTTATTTTATTTTATTGTGCTTTAGGTGAAAGTTTACGGCACAAATTAGTTTCTCATTAAAAAATTTATACACAAATTGTTTCGTGACATTGGTTGCAATCCCCACATTGTGTCAGCACTCTCCCTCTTTCCCTTTCCACCCTGGGTTCCCCGTGTCCATTCATCCAGTTTTCCTGTTCCTTCCTGCCTTCTCATCTTGCTTTTGGGCAGGTGTTGCCCATTTGGTCTCGTAGACTTGATTGAACTAAGACGCATGTTCCTCATGTGTGTTATTGTGTGTTTTATAGGACTGTCTAATCTTTGCCTGAAAGGTGGAATTCTGGAGTGGCTTCAGTTCTGAGTTAGCAGGATGTCTGGGAGCCGTAGTCTCAGGGGTTCCTACAGTCTCTGTCAGATCAAGTCTGGTCTTTTTTAGCGAATGTAAACTTTGCTCTACATTTCTCTCCTGCTCTGTCTGGGACCCTCTATTGTGATCCCTGTCAGAGCGGTCAGTGGTTGTAGCTAGGTGCCATCTAGTTCTTCTTGGCTCAGGCTTGTGAAGGCTGTGGTTCATGTGGTCCCTTAGTCCTTTGGACTAATATTTTCCTTAGGTCTTTGGTTTTCTTCATTCTCCTTTGCTCTGGACAGGATGGTACCAATAGATGTATCTTAGATGGCTGCTTGCAAGCTTTTAAGACCTCAGACCCTACTCACCAAAGTAGGATGTAGAACCTTCTCTTTATGAACTATTGTCTTAGGCTGGGTTCTCTAGAGAAGCAAAACCAGTAAAGTGTATAAATATATATATAGAGAGAGATTATATCAAGGAAACAGCTCATGCAATTGTAGAGGCTAGAACGTCCCAAGTCCGTGGATCAGGGTAGAGACCTCTCCCAAGTCACACAGCTGCAAAAGCTGGCAAGCCTAAGATCAGAAGGTCGGAGAGCAGGGCTCCCACTCACAGGCTGTGCAGATCGACGAATCCCAGGTTCGGCAGATAAGCTGACAGCACAAGTCCCAAGAATGGGAGCTGAGATGACAGGAAGCAGCTGCAGGATCCAGAGAGAGTAAAAAGCCAGAATGTCTGCTTATATACAGATGCGGGCCACACCCCCAAGGAGAATCCCTTTCATCTGACTGGCTACTCAGTATATTAAATCATGGAAATGATTACATTAAAACACGGAGAATCATGGCCCAGCCAAGTTGACACACAATCTTAACCATCACAGTCCATCCCTTGTCAACTTGGCACATGTACACATCTCCTTAAACCATACATAATCTCTGAATAAAGACAACGAGAAAGTCATACTTATGCCTAACATGATACAACTAACACGCGTACAATCGAAAACGCACTAGCCCCATTTACAGCTTATACTTTATAAGTGAAGGAAACAAAAATATTTGATGCACACATACGAAGTACAAACACTCATAACAATTACAGTCCCCATTTCTGCAGCTGGTCACATGGCCGTAACTGGTATTTAGAACTACCTTCTTCCACCACCCATTCTGTAGTGATTTCCCCAATTCCAGAATGCATAATTGGAATAGATATACTCAGCAACTGGCAGAACCCCCACACTGGATCCCTGACAAATAGAGTTAGGGCTATTATGGTAGGAAAAGCCAAGTGGAATCCATTAGAACTGCCTCTACCTAGGAAAATAGTAAACCAAAAGCAATACCGCATTCCTGGAGGGATTGCAGAGATTACTGCCACCATCAAGGACTTGAAGGATGCAGGG
>NW_004444055.1:1215860-1240543 GCF_000243295.1 Trichechus manatus latirostris | reverse complement strand
TGAATGTGTCTGTTCATATACTTTGCCCATTTTTAAGTTAGATTATTTGCCTTTTTACTGTTGAGGTGTTGAAATATTCTATAGATTTTAGAGGTTAGAACCTTGTCGGATATGTCACAGCCAAAAAATTTTCCCAGTCTGTAGGTTCTTTTTTTACTCTTTTGGTGAAGTCTTTTAATGAGCATAAGTGTTTAATTTTTAGACACTCCCGGTTTTCTAGTTTATCTTCTGGTATTTATGCATTATTAGTTATGCTTTGTATTTGTCAAGGATTGAATTGTGTCCCTCCAAAATATCTGTCAACTTGGCTGTGTCATGATTCCCAGCATTGTATGATTGTGTACCATTTTGTAATCTGACGTGATTTCCTTAAGTGTTGTAAATTCAATCACTATGACATAATAAGATGGTTTAGAGGCAGTTATACTGATGAGGTGTACAAGACTGGATAGTGTCTTAAGCCAACCTCTTTTGAGATATAAAAGAGAGAAGCAAGCAGAGACACATGGGAGCCTCATACCACTAAGAAAACAGTGCTGAGAACAGAGCGTGTCCTTTGGACCTGAGGTTCCTGTGCTGAGATGTTCCCAGACCAAAGGAAGACTGATGCATCACAAGGACCTTCCTCCAGAACCAACAGAGAGAAAGCCTTCTCCTGGAGCTGATGCCCTGAATTTGGACTTTTAGCCTACTTGACTGTGAGAGAATAAACTTGTCTTTGTTAAAGCCATCCACTTGTTGTGTTTCTGTTATAGCAGCATTAGATGACTAAGACAGAATTTGGTATTGGTAGTGGAGTGCTGCTCTAACAGATACCTAAAATGTGGAAGCAGTTTTGAAACTGTGAA
The DNA here is from genome assembly GCF_000243295.1 of Trichechus manatus latirostris. NCBI lineage: Eukaryota > Metazoa > Chordata > Mammalia > Sirenia > Trichechidae > Trichechus > Trichechus manatus. The sequence goes on along the minus strand of NW_004444055.1, from coordinate 1,239,695 downwards.
TGGATAGAGGAGTGACAGCAGCAGAGAACCAGCAGCAGCAGAACAAGGAGACCAGAGTGAGACAGTGCTGGAGCTGACCCATGGAGCAAGAGAGCTGAGTGCCTGTGAGCAGGAGGCTTCCTGGCAGAGTGGGGTGCCTCCGGGCACTTAATTGGTGGAGCTACAGAGCTTTGGAACACTTGCCCCAGCAGGGAAGATGCAGGCATGAGTCCCAAGAGCTGAGAGGCCAAGAAACCAGGAGGCAGAAGCTGAAGAAACAAGGAACACAAGAAAACGAGCTGCCTCAGTCCAAAGGTATGGCCGTGACCCCTGGGGTTTCAAAGGGTGGAGCCATGACCTCTGGTGTTTCTAAGGGTGGAGTTGTCACTCTGTTGGACTAGGAGAATGGTGTGCCTAAAGCCAAGGGAGCAGAGTTGCCGTCCCAGTGGGTCTGGAAGGCAGAGCTGAAGCCCAGGGCTGAGGGACCTCCACTCAGAATCCGGAGAGTGTGGCCAAACCTAGAGTCTGGAGGGTAAGGCTATTGTGTGAATGGTCTCAAAAAGCAGAAGATTATTTTCAAAGTCTTGAGGGCTAATGCAATGTGTTCTGCTGACTTGCTTGGTTGCTGTTATCCCTTTTTCTCCTGCAGTTTCTCCCATCTGTAATGGAAATGTCCAGCTTGTCCCTGTTCTGCCATTGTACCTTTGGAAGCAGATAACTTGTGTTCTAGATTTCACAGATGAAGAGGAATTTTTGCATTTTAGACTCGGAATTAAGACTTTTGCTGTATTATGATGAGATGAATATGTTTTGCATGTTGCAAGGACATGAATTTTTGAGGGCCAAAGGGTGGAGTGCCATGGATTGAATTGTGTCCCCCAAAAATATCTGTCAACTTGGCTGGGTCATGATTCCCAGTATTGTATGATTGCGTACCATTTTGTAATCTGATGTGATTTCTTTATGTGCTGTAAATTCAGTCTCTATGATCTAATAAAATGGATTAGCAGCAGTTATACTGATGAGGTATACAAGATTGGATAGTGTCTTAAGCCAACCTCTTTTGAGATATAAAAGAGAGAAGCAAGCAGAGACACATGGGAACATTATACCACCAAGAAAACAGTGCCGGGAGCAGAGCACATCCTTTGGACCTGAGGTTCCTGTGCTGAGATGCTCCCAGACCAAAGGAAGACTGATGCATCACAAGGACATTCCTCCAGAACTGACAGAGACAGAAAGCCTTCTCCTGGAGCTGATGCCCTGAATTTGGACTTTTAGCCTACTTGACTGTGAGAGAATAAACTTGTCTTTGTTAAAGCCATTCACTTGTGATATTTCTATTATAGCAGCACTAGATAACTAAGACACATGACATAAATACAATACAGTCTTAGTCATCTAGTGCTGCTATAACAGAAATACCACAAGTGAATGGCTTTAACAAACAGAAATTTAGTCTGTCACAGTCTAGGAGGCTAGAAGTCTGAATTCAGGTTGTCAACTCCTGGGAAAGGCTTTCTCTGTCTGTTCTGGGGAAATATCTTGTCATCGATCTTCCCCTTGTTTAGGAGCTTCTCAGTGCAAGGTCCTTGGGTCCAAAGGACAAGCTCTGCTCCCGGCACTTCTTTCTTAGTGGTATGAGGTCCTTCCCCTCTCTGCTTACTTCTCTCTTTTATATCTCAAAAGAGATTGATTCAAGATGCAACCTAATCCTGTAGATTGAGTCCTGCCTCATTAACATAGCTGCCTCTAATCCTACCTCATTAACATCATAGAGGTTAGGGTTTACAACATATAAGATAATCACATCAGATAACAAAATAGTGGACAACCACACAATACTGGGAATCATGGCCTAGCCAAGTTGACACATATTTTTTGGGGACACAATTTAATCCATAATGCCATATATTAGTGCCCCTAGCATTGTCTCTGTTTTTTCTTGAATCATCTTTATCATATTAGGTTTTATATTTAGGTCTTTGATCCATTTTGAGTCAGTTTTTGTGTATGGTGTGAGGTATGGGTCCTGTTTCATTTTTTTACAGGTGGACATGCAGTTTTGCCAGCACCATTTGTTAAAAAGACTGTTTTTTTCCCGTTTAAGACATTGATCTTTGTCAAAGATCAGCTGACCATAGATGGATGGATTATGTCTGGGTTCTCTATTCTGTTCCATTGGTCCCTGTGTCTGTCATACCAGTACCAGGCTGTTTTGACTATCATGGCTGTATAGTAGATTCTGAGATCAGGTAGTGTGAGGCCTCCCACTTTGTTCTTTTTTTTTGATAACGCTTGCTTATCTGGGCTTCTTTCCTTTCCATATTAAGTTGGTGATTAGTTTTTCCATCTTTTAAAGAATGCTGCTGGTATTTAGATCGGGATTGCATTTCATCTGTAGATTGCTTTGGGTAGATTGAAATTTTCACAATGTTGAATCTTTCTATCCATGAGCATGGTATGTTTTTCCATTTATATAGGTCTCTTTTGGTTTCTGGCAATAGTGTTTTGTAGTTTTCTTTATATAGGTGTTTTATGACCCTGGTTAGATTTATTCCTAAGTGTTTCATCTTTTTAGGGACTATTATAAGTGGTATTGTTTTCCTGATTTCTTTTTCAAAGTTCTGTTTGTTGATGTATAGGAATCCAACTGATTTTTGTTTATTGATTTTGTATCCTGCTACTCTGCTGACTCTTTCTATTAGTTCCAGAAGTTTTCTTGTAGACTCTTTGGGATGCTCTATGTATACGATCCTATCATCTGTGATAGGGATAGTTTTACTTTTTCCTTTCTAATTTGGATGTCCTTTATTTCTTTTTCTTGCCTTATTGCTCTAGCTAGGACCTCCAGCACAATGTTAAATAGGAGTGGTGATAAAGGGCATCCTTGTCTTGTTCCCGTTCTTAGGGGGAATGCTTTCATCCTCTCTCCATTGAGAATGATGTTGGCTGTTTGTTTTGTATACAAAAAAAAAAAAAAAAAACCCTGTTGCCATCGAGTTGATTCTGACTCATAGTGACCCTATAGGACAGAGTAGAACTGCCCCCACAGGGTTTCCAAGGAGTGGCTGGTGGATTTGAACTGCTGACTTTTTGGTTAACAGTTGAGAGCTTAACCACTCTGCCACTACAGCTTCTGGTTTTGTATACATGCCCTTTTTTATGTTGAGGAATTTCCCTGCTATTCCTGTTTTATTGAGAGTTTTTATCAGAAATGGGTGTCGGACTTTATCTAATGCCTTTACTGTGTTGATTGAGATGATCATGTGATTCTTTTCTTTTGTTCTATTTATGTGGTGAATTATGTTGATTTGCTAATGTTGAGCCATCCTTGCATACCTGGTTGTGGTTTATTATTTTTTTTAATATGATGCTGAATTCTGTTGGCTAGAATTTTGTTGATAATTTTTGCATCTATATTTATGAGAGATATTGGCTTGTAATTTTCTTTTTTTGTGGTGTCTTTGCCTGGCTTTGTTATCATGGTTGTGCTGGCTTCATAGAATGAATTTAGGAGTACTCCTTCCTTTTCTGTTCTCTGAAATAGTTTGAGTACTAATGGTGTGAGCTCTTCTCTAAATGTTTGGTAGAATACTTTGTTTTGCTATAATGCTGAAAGCTGTGCTACTGGTATTTCAAACACTAGTGGAATCTCCCATGGCAGACAGGTTTCAGCGGAGCTTCCAGACTAAGATAGACTTGGAATAAATGGCCTGGCAATCTATTTCCAAAAATCAGCCAATGAAAACCCTATGGATCATACCAGAATATTGCTAGAAGATAAGCCCCCTAGTTTAGAAGGCACTACATAATAGGCACAATAATGGGCTCAAACATACATTTTGAGGTACTACATAATAGGCCCAATGGACTCAAACATATATTTCTAGAAATTCATCCATTTCCTCTAGGTTCTCAAATTAGTTGGAATATAATTTTTCATAGTATTCTGTTATGATTCTTTTTATTTCATTTGGGTCTGTTGTAATGTCCCCCATTTCATTTCTTATTTGGATTATTTACTTCCTCTCCTGTTTTTTTTGGTTGTTGTTGTTGGTTTGTTTTTTGTTACTTTTGTTTTCTTCTAAAGGAAGTGTATGATCATGAAGATGGCACAGGACCTGGCAACATATCATTCTGTTATACATAAGGTTACCATGAGTCAGAGCCAACTGGCCAGCAACTAACAATAACAAATATAACTTTGCTTGATACTCAAAGTATTCAGCAAAATATGCCATCTTTTCATATAACTACTACCAGTGTTATATTCCCATACTTTCATTTCATACAGTTGCTCATCTCAATTTGTAGAAGCATAGGGTAGTTGGGACCTTAAAAAATCATTCCATCAACAACACTTCCTTTAGATGAAAGCATACCAAAGTGATCCCTTGTTTTCAAAGTACTTCATAGCCTCTATCACAACATGATTCAATTTTTTCATATCCTTCACTAAATAGAAATTCTTCCTTCTATATGACATAAGTCTTTATGATGTCATTTGGAGCCACACCATGAACATTTTGCTGAGGAAGAAAGCAAAACAGAAATGCTTATTATTCTTTGTTTAAGAGCTCTTTCTGTTTTAGAAACTCATTTAATATACGACTCATTTTTTTTGCTTTGGAATAATAATCCAAGTTCCTTTAATGTGTTCTCGTACATCTCATCTTAGATCTTTGTGAGTTTTCTTGGACGTATTTCTTCAAGTTTTGCATTTTTCATTTCTGGAGTTCCAGACTAGGACAGTAGCAGTTAGTACTTTCTAGGTGCTCAGCACTGTGCTAAGTGTCATCTTGATGCATCATCTCATTAGTCCTCACCACCACTCTGTGAATAAAGTATTATTATTAGCTCTGTTCAACAATGGAGGAAACAGAGGCTTAGAGAAATTAACTACTACTGTATGTGTTAAAATATAAGAAGAAATAGTTTCCAAACCTATCCCTCAGGAAGGAGGGGACCACCTTATAGTTCAATCTTTATGAAGTCTCTGAAATTATGGGACACTTATTCAAATTCTAGAGCCACATTAGCCTGAAATGACCTCAGAAAATGGTAGTTTCAGATGCTTATAGAAGCCAGCTGCAGAATCACTAAAAAAGGAGACAAAGAAATTTGACAGAAATTTATTTATTATTCTTGGGGTGGAGGGTGGTGTGGGTGGTGATCTGATAATTACAAGGGTTGGATGACATCATAAACAGTCTTTAGAGTGAGGTCTTTCAAAAGCAATACATCAGTGATTATATTACATTAAGTGAACACAACAGCACAGATATTCACTTACAGGATGAATAAACAAAGCAATTGTCTTAATGTTATATGAATGGGTAATCGTGGTTTGGGGTAAGATTTCTGTTAACAGCATTAAACTGTGCATATGAATATGAAGATGATACATAGTGCAGACAGGTCAGGTGACACTGATGCCAAGGATCCATGTTAGGAACTTGAAGAAAATGTTTCATAAAATGTGAGAGTAAAAATTTTTCTAAATTGATATTTTACATGATTTTAAATATTTTTGTGTGACAAAATTAGTAAATTAAGCATCATAAATAGGCATTTGATAATTTCCTCTATATTCCTAAATGTTTATATAATTCCAACTGGTAGAAAAAGAGTTTTCAATCTTCTCCTAGGGAGAATGGAGGACTTCCTTACATTCAGGAACATATAGTTACTTAAAGGAGCCCTGGTGGCACAATGATTAAGTGCTCCTCTGCTAACCAAAATGTTGGTGGTTCAAACCCACTCAAGGGCTCCGTGGGAGGAAGAGTTGGTAATCTGCTCCCATAAAGATTTCAGCCTAGAAAACACTATGGGGCAGTTCTACTGTGTCACATGGGGTTGCTATGAGTCGAAATCAACTCAATGGCACCTAACAACAACACAGTAACTTATCCAAGTTCATGTAACTAAAAGTGGGATAACTGGGTTTTGAACTGAGATCTGTCTGATTCACAGACCCACAGTTATTACATGATATTATCAGTTTCTAGAATCCCTATCCTGAGGACTGTAATAAGAAGTAGTGTCTGAATTCGTGCTGCTGTATTCCCCTTCTTAAGTGTATTTAGCAAATTTGGTAGACTGAATGGATGCAAGGCTAGAAGAAATTAAGCACCTTATAGTTGAATTGGAAACCTTGGTGGTGTAGTGCATAAGAGCTACGGCTGCTAACCAAAGGTTGGCAGTTCAAATCCACCAGGCACTCCTTGGAAAAGGGGCAGTTCTACTTTGTCCTATAGGGCTGCTATGAGTAGGAATCGACTCGACAACAAATAACATGTCCCTGTGTGGCACAAATAGTTTGTGCTTGGTTACTAACCAAAAGATTGGTGGTTTGAATCCACCCAGTGGTGCTGTGGAAGAAAATCCTGGTTATCTATTTCCATAAGATTACAGTCATTGAAAACCCTATGGAGCATAGTTCTACTCTGACACACGTGGGGTTACCATGAGTAGAAATTGACTTGACAGCAATGGGCTTGATTTGGTATAGGTGTATAAATGTTTCTAGGTACAGTGGAATGAGGATTCCAGTGTGTGTTCAATAATGAATGTTAAGATTATTATTCCCTTTTTTGTACTTATGTTCAGTAGCTCATTTTTATGTTCACAAGGGAAATGCTTTTTCTTGAATAAAATTATTTTTTTCCATGCCTCAGTCTACAGAGGGGAAGATGGATCTGCACCAGGAAGATGAAATTCCACCTTCAGGGATATTTCTGACCCATTATAATGTAGACATTACAAAAACAGGCTGAGACAGGTCATATAACCTCTCTTGCCCTAACTCCTTGTCTGGAGAACAGGGACATTGATGCTTATACTTACTTCCCCTCCTCACTCATTCCTCCACTCCCCACCCCCCAAAAAAAACCACGACCAAAAAAACCTGGGAAGATATTTGAAATGATGTTTATGCAGTATTCCTCTTGCCTTAGGATGAGTAATTACACATGATGGAAAACACATGAAAGTATCTTATGAAACTATTAGCTTCCCCCTTTCCCACCTACATACCCCTATCATCCACTCCCCCAACTTTTGTTAAAAGCTAAAAGCAACTAATATAAATTAGGTGATATAACTTCTTGGTCTAATGCACCAAATATTTTTATTCTACTCATTACTACAGGCTATTGAGATATGCCTTTACTCCTTTCTGTAGGAAACTGACTTTTTCTCATCCCTCTGGTTTCATCCTACACAAAGGAAGCCAATTTATTAGGCCAGTGGCAATTTCTTGGATGTTCAGACATCTGGTCCACAAACTGCTTCATTCTGTTTTAAATCAGTTCCCCTGATGGGCTCCATTCTCTCTGCCATTTATGCCACAGGTGAAGTAATGAAGATGCTTATTGTGGCTTCCTGTTAATATTCCAAGGCCCCAGGCTCAGAACAGCAGGATGTCTGTTCTCCAGCTGTTTTCCCAACAGGAAGAGGGAGGAAAATAAAGCATACACAGTAGTCCATTGAAACTACAGGTAACCTACAGCTTGCAGTAAAAACAATTCAGGGTTGCAAAACGGGTCCACCATCATAGATTCCCATCAGCAAAAGCAGCTTCAAAACACTTCCAGAGTCACTGACAATTTCTTTCAAGTCCTTCATATCCAGAGGGCAGCTAACCTCTAAATCCAAGCTTGGACCAATGAGTTCTAACCCTCCTGCCTTTTAAATGATTTTTAAATGGAGTTCTATGGAATGGAAAGAGGACAATCTTGGAATAAACATGCACAAATTATTATCATATACTAATTTGATACCTAATTTGAATTTAAAATGTACCTGAATTGACAAACCCTTCAAAGTACAATGGTGTATAACACCCTTGCTAGTATCTTACTGCTTAATTTTGGCAAGAATTATTTCCCCAGACACCTGAATGAAACCCAGCCAATTGAATATGCAGAATTCTCATTATATGACCTATCTTTTTTAGTGATAGGACCCTGGTGGCGCAGTGGTTAAGAGTTCGGCTGCTAACCAAAAGGTCAGCAGTTCGAATCCACCAGGCTCTCCTTGGAAACCCTATGGGGCATTTCTACTCTGTCCTGTTGGATCACTATGAGTCGGAATCGACTCGACAGCAACGGATTTGGTTTTTTTTTAGTGATGTTAAAAAAAAGTGGACAATATATAAACTTCATATGAAATATATACTGAAGAAAGACCCAGAGGCTGAGCTCTGGGCCAATTCTCTCTCTCTCTCTCTCTCTATATATATATGTTTGGAATTCAAAGTTAATTTTTTTCCCTTGGCATAATATTGATGACTTAAAACCTCAGGCAATAGATACCACATAAGGCCAAATGCATTGTTAATTCATTGCCAAGCACCTGAAAACTACTCTCAATGTCCATGACAATATGTCCTCAAAGTTTTTTAAGGTCAACTTACCTCTTAGTCATCTATAAGATCTAAATCTTGAGCTTTTGAAATCCTGCCAATGAATTCCCAAAGGCTCTTTCTTCTTTTGAACAGGTATGCATTTATTCATCTCAATGAAAGCAATACTCAGTGTCTGGCCAAGTATGATTCAGTATGAAATTGAAATTGGATTAAACAAACAATGCAAAATCACAGGCTTGAATGGCCATAGACCCTGTCAAGAGAACACTGATGGTACTGAAATGAATTTACCAAGCCACTCCACCTACCTGCTTGATAGGGACTATGGAAACACTCATGCACTAAGGTTTATTGTATTGAATTTATTATATTCAGATCTTATTTCCAACCTTCTGGCACAATTTTTCGTATTATTTACCTTTCCAATTGCTAGAAAAGGACATCATGTTTTGTAAAGTAGAGGGTCAGCAAAAAAGAGGGAAACCTTCATGAGATGGATTGACGTAACATCTGCAACAATGGTTTCAAACATACCAATGATCATGAAGATGGTGCAGAATCAGGCTATGTTTCATTCTGTTTACATAGGGTCACCATGAGTCAGAGCCAACTTGATGGCGATAACAACAACAAATACATAGTCACTATTAAATAGGTAAAAATTGAAGTCATTGGGTAGCATGGTTGGAGAAGTTTGATGGTTGTCATAGTTTGACTCAAAGATAAATGAATGCCTAAGAACTGCAATTGCACATTGCATAGGCTTCAATTTGTGAATATTTTGAGACTTTTTTGTCAGTCATAACCATGACTCTTATGAGGGATAGAGAAGAGCTAATCTCAATTTATTAAGAAAACCAACAAAACTGGAATCAAGTGATGGAAATGGAAGTGGCACCACTCATTATTACCCCTAGTGACCCATTCACAAAATTTTTGCTTCCTGTTCCTGTGACTCTATGATCTTTGGGTCTAGAGGTCTTCAAAAGGGAGGAATGTTCCCACCGGAGACACAACACTGATTCCATTAGAACTGGAAGTTAAGAATGCTATCCAGCCATTTTGGGCTTCTCATGCCTCTGGATCAACAGGCAAAGAAGTGAGTCGCCATATTGGCTGGTGTGATGATCCTGATTACCAAGGGGAAATTGGATTGATATTACATAATGTAGGCAAAGAAGAGTATGTCTGGAATACAGGAGATCCCTTAGGATGTCTCTTAGTACTATGATACCCTGTAATTAAAGTCAGTGGAAAACTACAGCAACTCAATTCTGACATGACTACTAATGGCCCAGACCCTTCAAGAATGAAGGTTTGGGTCACCCCACCAGGCAAAGAACTATGACCAGCTGAGGTGCTTGCTGACGGTAAAGGGAATAGAGAATGGGTAGTGGAAGAAAGTAGTTCCAAATACCAGTTATGACCACAGACAAGTTCAGAAATGAGGACTGTAATTGTTATGAGTATTGCTTCCTTGTATGTGTGCATCAAATATTTTTGTTTTCTTCACTTATAAAATATAAGATGTAAATGGGGCTAGTACGTTTTTGGTTGCATGCATATTAGTTGTATGATGTTAGGTACTAGTATGAGTTTATAATTGTCTTTATCTAGAGATTGTCTATGGTTTAAGGAGATCTATACAGGTACCAAGTTGACAAGGTGGATTGTGATGGTTAAGGTTGTGTGTCAACTTGGCTGGGCCATGATTCTTAGTGGTTTGGCAGTTATGTAATGATGCAATTTGGCAGTTATGTAAGGATGTAGTTATCCTCCATTTTGCGATATAATGTAATCATCTCCATGATGTGATCAGCCAATCAGTTGAAAGGGGAGTTTCCACAGGGGTGTGGCCTGCATCCAGTATATCTGGATGTTCTGGCAAAGCTTGCTGGCTTTTGCTTGCTCTGGATCCTGCATCTGGCTTGTTGTCATCTGACCTCTGGTTCTTGGGACTTGAGCCACTGGCCTGCCATACTGCCTTCTGATCTTGGGTTCATCAGCCCCTGCAGCCACGTGAGTCAAGAGAAGCTGCCATCCTGACTCCTGACCCACAGACTTGGGACTTGCTAGCCTCTACAACGACATGAGCCATTTCCTTGAGATAAACCTGGTTCACTGGTTTTGCTTCTTTAGAGAACCCAGCCTAAGACACAGGTCATGTGTGCCCAGGGTGCCAACTATCTATGTGTCATCTGGCAACTGTCCCTCAGACCTGGAAAATCTCATACCTGTGTTTAGGCAGTATTGCGTGTGGAGCATTCCAGATGGGAACATTTCCTATGTTTGTATAACTCTGGAGAAGGAGATATTAAGGCATCATTTCTGTTGTAGCCTTCAGTGTTTAGCAATGTTTTGGCCAGGAAAGTTCCTCTCTAGCAAACCCAAGTCTTCTGTGCTGCAGCTTGCCTCATTTCCTATTGCTCTCCACTTAGAAGGTATGGACATCATCGGCCCATCCCTCTCCTTGGTAATAACAACTTTTCATATGTTTGATGTTGATTACTAAATTGCTTTTAGCCTTTCCTTCTAGTTCCTGTAGTCTATTTTCCAGCCTTTAATCATCTCTGTGAGTCTCTTCTCAACCCTGTCCAACTTCACAAAGCGCCTTTTAAGGCACTTTTCACTTTCAAAACAAACACCAAAGTTTTTAGGGTTGTTCAAACAGACAAAATGAGATGACTTTCTAAGAAAAATTGTTTTTTAAAAAGAGATATTGCAGGGGTTCCTGGAATATGAAATGATACTGTGACCAATTAATGTAGGAAGATATTTTCAATATGTGATTTTAGGATACATTTTCATCAAAAGACTCCTGTGAGGAGTTGGGAAAGGTCAATGCAGTAAATGTTCATAGAGCACCTACTATGTGCTACGCATTTTGTGTGTCACTAGAGAGTCAAAGGTAAGTGAGATGTTGTTCCTACTCTCAAGGCACTCATAGCCTAGTAGTTGAGGCAAAAACAAAGCAATAAAGTTCATTCAATGTAATAGTTATAATGTTGTTGTTGTGTGCTGTTGAGCTGATTCTGACTCATAGTAACTGTATATAACAGTGTAGAACTCTCCCATAGGGTTTCCTAGGTTGTAATCTTTATAGGAGCAGATCGTCAGGTCTTTTCTCCCATCGTGCTGCTGGTAGGTTCAAACTGCTGACCTTTCAGTTAGCTGCCAAGCGTTTAACCTTTGCACCACCAGGGATCCTCTAATAGATAAAATACCCAAAACAAAACCCACTGCCATCGAGTCAATTCTGACTCATAGCTAACTTATAGGACAGAGTAGAGGTACCACATAGAGTTTCCAAGGAGCATCTGGTGGATTTGAACTGCCTACCTTTTGGTTAGCAGCTGAATACTTAACCACTGCACCACCAGGTCCTAATAAATAAAATAGTACCAATAAAAGAATGAGGAAAAGTGGTGACGGAATGGAGGGAGCTGTCAACTCTAATTGGTGAGGTCAGGCTTGAGCAGATTGTTGAAGGAGAATTAAGAGTTTTCCAGGTTTGGAAGGTAAGTAAAGAAGGATGTTCCTTTTCCAGGCAGAGGAAGCAGCATGATAACAGGGATGAAGAAATGAAACAACATGGCGTGTTCATAGTTCAGGATACAGCAAGAGTGTGGCAAGAGATGAAACTGGTGGGGATGAGATAACAGAGGGCTTCAAGGGATACTCCTAGGAGTTAGATTTTATATGACAATGGGAAACGATAAGTGTTTTTGAGCAGTGGAGTAATTTACGAAGCGTGTAGGTCCAGAAAAATCACTGCGCCAAAAAATACATTTTTGAAGGGAGTGGGGCAGAAGTGATGCTGGCCTGGAGGCAGATACTAGAGTTAAGAGGTGGTGGCAATAGAGAAATAAGAGATGTTTCAGGCCTGGATTGGGTGGATGGAAGCCAGAAGGAGAAGAGGTGACTAAATAAAGCTAAGAGATTTTGAGAGACTTGGGTAAATGTTGGGAATTAGGGAATAAGATGGATGCTATAGGACATGGTAAGATAATTCTCAAACAACTTCTCTATTTCAGTTTTAGGTCCCAGAGGCCAGCTCCACTAGACTCCAGGATATAGCGTGGAATGGCTAATATGCTGCCTTGCTTCCAAAGCCAATGAGAGGAATGTTCCAGAATCAATCTTAGTTTGAGTATTACAGAATTAGTTGAAGAGCTCAGAAGAGACTCTGACAGTTCAGTAAGTGGCTACATCATCCAGGATGGCCCACAAGGAGGGAAAATATGACATTTAGTAACTTGGGTGATTTATGTATATAGGCTGTATATTTATAAGATATGGGATACAAGATAAACCTTAGAAAGTATGTATTTCAGGGATTTCAGGGATTTTACTTATCTAATGAGTGAAAAAAATGAGTGACAGTTGAGTAAGCATGTGTAGTTGTTGTGATTGCCAAGCTTGTTGGCATTTTTGGCAGATTGTGGCTACTGTGAAGAAAAAAAAAATCCCTTCCTTTAGCCCCCCAAGTCTGGTAGCCATGAGAATATGAATGAGAGTGGGTGTGAGTGAGAGCTCAGGACAGGTCAGGATGACTGAGGGAGCCTGAAGTGTGTGTGGTGTGTGTGCAAGTGTGCTGCATGCACTTATGGAAGGGTGATAAATGGATAGAGGAGGAGAACTGGCAAACTGCCAGAAGAGGTGAAATCCTTGTGGGTGGCAGTGACTTAGAGGTGCAGGAACCTCCATCATTAGTTAAGAGTCTTGAGGTTCAAGGGATGGGGAAAACTAGTACAAGCCAGTGAACTTTCTGCTGGGGGTAAGTTCCAATAATTCATTTGAAACTTTTTCTTGCTGATGAGGTTTTAGAATTCTTAGTATTGACACTTGATTATATTTTTCTCAGAAATCTCATTATTCTGCAAAGGGACGAAATGAGCCATATTTGAGAGAATTAGTAAAGATGAATTCTTAGGATTGTGTTAGGAATACGGGCTTAATCTCTGATTATTTCCTTTGATTTTCTATTCTAATAATAGTAATAACACCAACAACAATAGCTATGGGCCTGATGTTTTGCATATATTATCATTAATTCTTACAACAATGTTGTAAGGAAGGTATTATTAGTCTTATTTTAGAGATAAGAAATCTGAAGCCTGGGAGGTTGATAATATGCCCACAGCCTCACTGCTAGTTAATGGTGGAGTAAGCATTCAGAACCATGTCTGTCTGACTTTTAAGGTTTTGTGCTCCCCATTCTCTTTTTGCTCCCAACCCACCATAACAGGGAGTGAACAGGCTAGATCTACAGACACAGTTTAAAGATTGGTCAGAGCCAGCAAAATGGTGTCTGCCACCTGCTTATGGATCCTGACCAACTCAGCAGTGTCTTTTTGACCCTGACTGGGCTTGTGAATGATTCCTCACAGGATTCTGACTGAAGCCAAGGGAGGTGACATTCAGTGCCTGAATCATATAGTTGGCTGGCCTTAACTCCAGAGGCCAGCATTCCTGTGATTGTTCTCTTGGGCTTTAATTTATACCCCTGCCAAACTGCAGGCCCGGTGTCTAAGCCAGACAGAGAGGTGTATATTGGGCAAGTGGAGGGTATCAGGCAGCTGTGAAGAAGCCTGTTTGGGGAAGGGCACCCGAGGGCATGTGGACAGGGCTCTCCTTCTTTTGGTGCTCTCCCTGGGTGAACACCTGGTGCCCCTTTCCTGTCAGTGATACAGGGATATAATATCCCTGCTTTGAGATTATAAGACTGTGCAGCGCTTTAAAAAAACCAAAAACCCATTGCTGTCCAGTTGATTCTGACTGATAGCAACCCTATAGGACAGAGTAGAACTGCCCCATAGGGTTTCCAAGGAGCTGCTGGTGGATTCGAACTGCCTTTTTGGTTAGCAGCTGAGCTCTTAACCTCTGTGCCACGAGGGCCCCATGCAGAGCTTGGGTTTTACTAATTGGCATAACCTTAAAAAAATGGATTATATGGGATTTTTTTCTTGGCTCAGGGAAAATGTTGCATTATAAAATCATTCATTAGATATTTTTTGAGCACGCACTGTATTTTAAGCACTGTTTCAGATGCTTGGAATATATCACTGATTAAAATAGACAAAAATTACTGCCCTTGTGGAGTCTTTATTCTAACAGATGAGTGCTATTATTCTAGGGACATCGCCTTAAAATCAATTCAGTCCATTTCTTGAATGCTGAGTAAATGAATGTACGAGGCTTTAGAGATAAACAATAAGTTAGACAGGATACAGTCTTACACTGGGATAAGACAAGTATACAAATGACCATAGTATGAAGTAGATTTTAACAAATACCATAATACAGATATTGAGAGAGTGAAGTGGGATTTAAAAGCAGAAGAAATTCTATGTAGTTATCTGAATTCAGCTTCATAAAGGGGATAGCATTTGAGTTCCTTCTTTAAGGGACAGGTAGAATTCTGACTGGTAGAGATTAATGAGAAAGACATAACAAGTCGAAAGATCAACATGGTAAAAACATGGGGTGTTTGGGGAAGACTGAGAAGGCCAATTTGGAAGATGGAGGATGCGAAAGTAGCTTGGTGATACTGTGGAGGGCAAGGAAGGAGCTGGGTGTTGTTTTTGTAGAAAAGGGGAAGACATTAGAGGCTTATGAGTACAGAAAGACATCATGAGAACACTCTTTGGGGGAAGAGTCATTGATCCTTGGAGCAGTAAGTGATATGTGGAATGAACTAAAGAGGAAAGGAGATCAGTTAAGGTACCAGGTTGGGGTGGATGTGTAAGTGTGAGGGAAATAAAGTAGCATTAGTTGAGCATAATTATGTGCTAGGCTCTTTAACATGCGTTATGTTACATAATCTTGAAATGAGCCATCATTTTTATGAGGAAATGAAAATTTAGTGGATTTGGGAAAATTGGTCCAAATCACACAACTGGAAAGGGATGAAACCAGGGTTTGAATCCAGGTTTCTCTGGTTGTGAAGTTTTCTTTTCCCAATAATAGTGTTTGTAGTAGTCCAAAACCAAACAACTCACTGCCATTCATTCGATTTCCGACTCATAGTGACCCTACAGGACAGAGCAGAACTTCCCCAAAGGGTTTCCAAGGCTGCAAATCTGTACAGAAGCAGACTGCCACGTCTTTTTCCCTGTGGAGCAGATGGTGGGTTCAAACCGCTGACCTTTTGGTTAGCAGCTGAGTGCTTTAACCACTGGGCCACCAAGATTCCTTACAATAGTCCAGATGAGAAGAGGTAAGAATTTGAACTAGGGTGGAGGTAATGAGAATAACAGATGGAGATGAATGTTAAGGAGGATGGATGGGAATGACATGCTAAAACTGGGTCCTAGAATACTTTGCAATCGAATTTAAGAAGAGATGTAAGGGAAGGATAAAAGAGAGGAAGGGGTCAAAGATGACTGAGGTTTCTGGTAGAACAGTAAAACCAAAAAAACCAAACCCATTGCCATCAAGTTGATTTCAACTCAGAGCAACCTTATAGGACAGAATAGAACTGCTCCATAGGGTTTCCAAAGCTGTAATCTTTATGAAAGCAGACTGCCACATCCTTCTCCTGCAGTACAACAGTGGCACCATTAACAGAAGCTGGGAAGTCAGGTGGCGGAACTGGTTTTGTGAAGGAAGAGGATGAGTTTGGTTTTGAGCGTGTTTGCTTTATGGTATTGGAGGGACACCCAGATATTCGACAGGAAGATTGAAATGTAGGTCTGAGCTCAGAGCCAAGAATTTGGGAACAATCAATGTAGAAGTGATTGTTGAATTAGATAACATCATTGAGGAAAGAGCATCAATGTACAAGAGTAAAGGGTCAAACCAAGGTTAGAAACTGGGTTTCAGAATAAAAAGAGCCATCGAAGGATTCTATTCTTCTTTTGAACATATGACTACAGTAAGGGAATTAAGTAAAGGGAAAAGAAGTGTTGATTAGCCTCAGATCTCCAAGAGCCTTCAGGATGTGGATTCTTAAATGCAGTGACATCACTAGAGGGGTACGAAGGGTGCAAACCTCACCGGGTGACACTGCCAGAGGGAGTGACACCAAAATGACTGTCTATAAAATTTTTGTGCAGTGTTTCATCAGAAGTATATTCTTTTTGATTAAAAAATCTCTGTAGTTACTTGTAACAACAAAAAATTTTTTTCATAAGCCCAGCTTACATGTATCAGTATACCTACAAGCCTAAACTCTATGCTAATTTACTTTTTGAACCTTCTAATGCACTCTGGTCAGAGCTGTCATTATTACCCAGATACAAGTGTGCTTTGAATCACATGGTTTCATCTGCATGAGCTACAAGCACACGTGCTGTTGTTTTTGTTGCTGCCAGTGTTTTTATAGTGGCTGATTTTGTCAATTTTTCTGGTGTTTTAGCTACAGTATTGTGGTAGTTAGCATGAGGGGGTGACACCATGAGTTACTGCACTGGGTGACACCAACCCTAGTACACTACTGTTTAAATGTTCCAAGTGACTGCCATATTCCCTTTATACTTGTTTGGATAAATTTTCTGTCACTTGCATAAGTGATCTAAGATAGCTTCTTGGCATCATTGTAATGTTATTGTATGATGTTGCCTAAATCACTCAAGCACGCCCATCTATGGGGCCCAGGTGTTCCTGGGATGTACACTAATGACTCAAATGTTTGAGCAACATCTCCTAAAACCCTGCTTTTAGTGGCTGTTGGCCTGCAGGGGAATGTTTGTATGGGTGTTTCCCCACCTCCGTTCTCCTGTTTTCTGATTAATCTCTGTAGGAGAACATAATGATGACCAGGGGTCCTGAGTGGGAAGGCACATTAAAATAATCCACAGTCAGGGCTTTAACACTACTGTACTCTGGAAGCTTGGGGCTATGTCTCTCTTTTGGTAAAGGGCTGGAAAACCAGTATAATCCACTTTCAAGAGTTTATGGAGAAAGGCAACTTCAAGCAAGTGATTCACAGATTACAAGTATCATGAAAAACAGAAAACGAGGAAGCAAGACTATAATCAATCCTAATAAATGGTAAGTAAATCCTCCCCTCATACATGAAAAAATTGGCTGTGAAGAGGCATGGTGTCCCTTCTAAAGCATAAGCGTTCTTGAATTTATGAAGTGCTTGTTCATGATGTTTCATTTGTCTGCTTTTTTCTTTTTCCTCCATATGTCTGTTTGTGTCCTTGCCTCAGTTCACTTGTTCATGGGCTTTGTTTTCTGCTCCTCAAATACCAGAGCCAGAGCAGAGCCTGGCACACAGTAGGCATTCAAGATATACTTACTGAATCCATCAGTCCATATGTCTACTTTGTCTATTCATTCATTCATCATATATTTACTGAGTATCTACTATGTGCCAGATTTGTGTTAGTTCTTGGGGATGAAAAGATGAATCCGAAGTGAACCTTTTCCTAATTAAGCCCCTAACCCATTGGCATGATAGTGACATAAACAAAATTACAATTCCACTGGTTAAGACAATAATAGACCTATACCCACTTGATCCAAGCTGTCCTGGGGAGGATGGAGAACAGAAGGGGCAGAGGAAGGTCAGAGGAGTCTTCCAGAAGAAGGAAGCCTCCCTTCCTGTACTTCAGAGATCTCCTCGTATTATCTTCTTGCTCTCTCTTATCTTAAACCTCTTCGTCTTTACTGTGTCTTTCCCACCAACCTTGAAATTTGTGCAGACTTCTACCATATTAAGAAAAACAACTCTCCTCAACTCTGCATCCCTACAGTTACCTCCCTCGCCTACTTCTTTCTTACCCCTTCTCTCTTGCCTTTTGCTCCTAAGTCCACTGAAATCTGTCCCTCATCTTCACCTCTCCCCTAAATTGCTCTCAATAAATGCCATTAATGACAGCTTGGTTGCTAAATTCAGTGGAGACTTCCCAGCCCGTTTCTTGTCTTCTTGGTTGCCTTTGCCGCTATTGACACCTCCTTCATGACCACCCTCCTCCGTTGGCTTCTCTGACTCCCCACTCTCCTGGTTTTCTTCTGCTTTCCTGACTGCCCCTTCTAACTCTTTTGTGTGTCATCTTTGTTCACGGGCCATGCTAATCTTCTCTATATCATACCAATTTTAGTATATGTGCTGCCAAAACGAGCACCTCACTCTTATGTAGACTTTTCTCCTACAGCTCATCATTTAAAGGTTAGTAAATGTTGGAATTCTTCAGGGATCTCTTCTAACTCTATATTCTCTTCCTGAGAAAATTTATTTACTCCTGTGAGCCTAATAGAGGGCAGTGGTGGTTAAGTGGTAGAGTTTTCAACTCCTGTGCGGGAGACCTGGGTTCAGTTGCCAGTCAATACACCTCATGTGCAGCCACCAGCTGTCTGTTAGTGGAGGTTTGTGTGTTTCTATGATGCTGAACAGGTTTCAGCAGAGCTTCCAGACCAAGACAGACTAGGAAGAAAGGCCTGGGAATCTACTTCTGAAAATCGGCCAGTGAAAATCCTATGGATCACAAAGATTTGATCCCATTGTGCATGGGGTTGCCATGAGTCAGGAGCCAACTTGACGGCAGCTAACAACAACAACATGGGCTTAATATCATTTTGTTTGTTTCTTTTTTTTCTTTGTTGTTGAGCTTAATATCATTTTTATAATCTCATCTAATTTTCTCCTGAACAACAGACTTTCATGCCTACATTCATTCAACAAATATTTACTGGTGCCCACTGTGTGCCAAACATTGCTTTAGAGGTAGAGATTCAGCAGTGAATAAACAGAGAAAGTCCTTGCCTTTGTGGAACTTATATTCTACTAAAGGAGACAGTAACACACATGCATACACACATATCTGTCAGATGGTGATAAGTGCTATGAAGAAAAATAAAGCAAACTAGGATATGCTGGGGAGTGGGTGGAAGATTTTGTTCTTTTATAAAGGGTGGTCATCAAGTTCTCTCTGATAAGATAATGTTTAAGTAGAAACCTGAGAAGAGAAGAATGGAGTGAGCCATGCAGATATCTCGGGGGAAGTACTCTTACTTCAGCGGAAACAGCAAAGGGCTGTTACCATCATTCTCCATCATCCTTGCCTATGCTGACTAAGAAATCCCAGATGACGAGAACCTTCTACCCTGGGACCAGCAGTGGATAATTAGGGGAACAAGTGACTGGTGCCATTTATATGTGTTCCCTTCTTGCCCATGTATTCAACAACTGGGGCTCTTTTGTTGCTTAATGTAGGTGAATCACACAGGTGGGCTAGGACGAATTGAAATAGGCTCTGTAAATTACTGGTTATCCTAGAAGCCATTTGGCAACAATTATCTTCCCCCACAAACACGCTTCTCCACCAATGTTCTCTCTGTTAGTGGTGGACACTGGCATCCACCCCACTGCCTAAGCTAGAAACATGGGCATTGCTCTCCCTCACCCCCAATATCCTATCATTACCGAGTTCCTGTTGGTGTCATCTCTCTCATATCTGTCGGTTTCCCTTTACCACTATTGCTGTTACACAAAACCAGCCACTGTCACCTCTGATCTGAATAACTGCCCTGGCCTCTCTGCTGGTTTCCTCTCCTTTTGTCTGTCCCTCCCCTAATCTGTTATCTGGAGGCCAGCTGGGGAAGATCTCTCTAAAACACAAATCTAACCCTAAACTTTTCAAAGGCTCCCCATTGCCCCAGAGAAAGACTCTATACTGCCCCCAGTACTCCATTCTCCAGTCAGATTCAGCTGTTTTCAGTTCCTCAAAGTAATCAGGTTCTTTCTAACACGTGGATGTTTGTATGCTATTTCCTTTGTCTGAAAACTACCCCCCACCCCGTTTACCTGGCTAACTCCTACCCATGCTTTGGGTCTTGGCTTGAATGTCACTTCCTCTAGAACACTTCCCTCTCTGGTTAAATGCCTCTTAACCAGGCAGTCTCCAGGTTACGAATGTCCGACTTATGTACAACCTGTATTTACAAACCAGCTCCCTTAAAGCCTATTATATTAAAAATTTGAGGTACATACAATGGTTGTAATAGCAAACGGGTGCTACTTTGTGACATACATCGAAACATTATTATTACTGTATTATTATGTTAAAGATGTTTTAGTGTATCTGGAAATGTTTCTTTAATGTTTTTATGCATAGAAAGGTATACTACATACTACACACTAAGAGAAACATTTGCCTAACTGACGTTAGATACATTAGATATGAACTGTGCCTAACTGTTCCGACTTAACGTACAAATTTGACTTAAAGACAGATTTAGAATTGTAACTCCTTCATAATCCAGGGACTGCCTGTATTTGCTATGGCATTGTAATTCTTTGTTTAACTGTCTATGCCTAACGAGAGTGTATACTGTATCAGGACAGAGATTGTGTGAGTTTATTTCATCACTATAACCTAGTCTCTGGCTTAGAATGGATGTTCAATATTTACTCATTGGATTAATGAATGAGTAAATTAGATAATGCTTGAGAAAATTAAAGGAGGATCTGAGTTACCTAGGCAAAGAGGTGGTGAAAATGTAGAGGGCATTCCAGGCAGAGGGTCCAGCTTGAATAAAGTCATAGAGGTAAGAAACATCATGGTAAATGAAGGAAACAATCAGCAGTTTGGTATTTCTAAGTCATAAAGCATAAACATGGAATTAGCAAGGGGCTTGAAAGATAGTTTTGCGAGACCAGACAAATCATGGAGGGCCTTGTGGATCAGGTTACGGGTTTAAACTTGATCTTATAGACAATGAGGATCTCATAAGGTTTGCTTTTCAGATAACTAATGCAGGTGGCTCTATGAAGGTTGGATTTGAGGGCAGCAAGGATGGAGTCCAGAAACAGTGGTTTGGAGGCTGCTACATTCCTTCCTGGCTCTGTCTTAAATTATATGGTTTTCATCCCAACCCCTATTATTAATATTTTGTGAGTCAATTCTATGATGGCCCCTGTGATCTCCTCTCCCTGGTGTTACTGCCATGATTTTGTTTCGTTACGTGGCAAAGGAGATTTTGCAGATGAAATTAAGGTTACTACTCAGTTGACCTTGAGATAGGAATATTACCTGGGTTGGCCTAACCTAATCACATGACCTCTTTAAAAGCAGAATTGTCTCTGCCTGGTGGCAGAAGTCAGAGGGAATCAAAGCATGAGAGGTATTCTATGCAAAGGAAATTTTCTGTTGTTGGCTTTAAAGATGGAGAGACCCAAATGGAAAGAGGCTGAGAGTGGCCTCTAGGAGCTGGGAGAGACCCCTGGATGACAGCCAGAAGAAAATGGGGACTCAGTGCCACAAGGAAATGAATTTAGCCAACAACCATGTGAGTGTGGAAACAGATTATTCCAGTGTCTTTAAACCAGAACTTAGCTGGCTAACACCTTGATTTCAGCCTTGTGCAACCTTGAGAAGAGAACCCTTCAGTCACTTTATGCCACACTTCTGACTGACAGAACCATGAGCTAATGAATGGATGTTGTTCAGAGGTTGAGTCTGTGGTAATTTATTATGTAGCAATAGGAAACAAATGTAGGTTTTGGCAAGATACTCTTGTACTATTGTATGTTCATAGAAGAGTGCTAGTCATACCCTCTTCTGCTTTATGAACGATTCTCTTTTAGACTGAATTTTAATAAAAGGACAACTAACACAAGGACTCACATGTTCCAAACACCACACATTGAGTACTTGATGAATCATATTTAATGTCCACAACTGCCCCTTGTAAGATGCACTATTGACTATCCCCATTTACAGATTAGGAGACTGAATCTCAAAGAAGCTAAATAACCTGTCCATAGTTATGGCTGGCAGTTCAAATCCACCAGCCACTCCTTGAAAACCCTATGTGGCAGTTCTACTCTGTCCTGTAGGACCGCTATAAGTTGGAATTGACTCAATGCAGGTTTGGTTTTTTGGATTATAGTCACTCGACTAGTAAGTGTAGAGCTAGGACTTGACCAGAGGCTGTCTTACTCCACCATATAGTCAGAGGAGTTGTCAAAAGGCTTTAGTGATTTGATTAATACTTTAACATTTAGCTGTTACTCTGAGAAGGGTTTGAAGGTCTGGATTACAACCCACAGGATTGGACAATGGGAATGATTTTCAGGTTCAAGTTGTACACCATTGCTATTTGAAATAGATTAAGGAATCATCTTGGGCATGATTATCAGTTTACTCTCTTCTGTGATTGTTGTAACCTAGATGAGAAGGAAGAAGAAAATAGAAAGCAATTGAAAGGAAATGGTTAGAAAACTAATTTAAAAAAATGACTTGATGTGGGTTTAGAAGCAGAGGTTTGGTTACAGATGTATCCAATTTAGCAATTCCCCATTTCATGTCCATTCAAGCATGGACAGGTGTCCTTTGTTCATATGTTATAGAAAGCCTAAGGCAGTCTGCTCTGTGCCAAGAAAGAAAAAAAAAAAAAAGGCAATTAAATATTTTAATATTTCCTGTCTGTAAACTGCTCACTGTTTTATTACTTCAAATACACTAGATTTAAAAGGAGGTGTGAAAGACTCCTGAGCCATTAATAAAAGGCTGCAGCTGCTGGAGGAGAGAGATGCTATGCACTTTCAAAGGCACATTTTTGGTCTGAGCCCATCCATCCACAGACTGTTGATTTATGACCTCCCCGAAACTGATACAGAAGCATGAGGCAAAAACTTACAGTGCATCTGGAACATATTTGGGCAAAATATAGACAGTGAGTTCCTTTCCTTGGGGAAAAATATGAAGGGATAAAGGGAAGGAATAAAAAAGCAGTCATGGGGACTTCCTGCAACATGGCGCTCGAGGCAGAAGCACCACGCCATCCCTCCACAGCAAAGATCTGAAAAACTAAGCCAAACAGAGAAAACAGCAATCCCGACACCCTAAAACATCAAATGAAGAGATAAAGAACTCAGCTAAGCACCAAATGGAGTGAGAAAACTGACAGAGAATGGAGCGCAAGGAGAGATTCATGCAGAGGTCCCCTATTAGCTAACGTAGTGCAGATCCATCATCCTGGACTCCTATCAGAGACCAGCAAATAGGGGGTACGAGAAAGCAGCTTCATGGAGCTTCCAGCAGGAGACCGAACAACCGGTAACTGGCGATATACACTTTCCCACCCCCCACCCTTCTTCACCCCCACTCGGCCCCCTCTGCTTCCTGCAGCCACAGTCTCCTGGCCGGGACGCACCAGATGATTGGATTCCACCTGCCTGCACTGACCAGCTCCCTGAGTGCCATTTGTTGGCTGCTGGTGTTGCTTTTTTCTGCTTCTTTTGATTTCTTCCTTACCTCTCACCACCTCCCCCTCCTTTCGCTCAAATACCTGGCTCCGTGTGCCATCTTTGCTTCTTCCTGGGGGGGGCTTCAGACCTCCGTTTGAGTGTGGAACTGCTTCCTGGTCTGGGCTGCCATGCTGTTGGGATCCTGGGGCTTTTGTTTGTTTGTTTGTTTTGAGTTGTTTGTTTTCTTTTCCTTTTCTCGAGTTGGGAGCCCATTCTGGCCAGGCAGTGCTGTGCAGCTTGTGACCTACCCCCCCAGCTTGCACAGACGGCAGTAGGATCCCTG
>NW_004444055.1:1213391-1215760 GCF_000243295.1 Trichechus manatus latirostris | reverse complement strand
TTTTTTTTTAATTTGCTTTGTTTTCTTTTCCCTTTGTCTTTCTTCATTACTCAGTTTATTGTCTCTCTATACCTTCCTTCTCTTCCTGTCCCCTGAATACCTGGTGCTGAATTCCTCCATGCCTTCTAGCCAGGCTGTACTGTAACACCTGGGAACAACTTCCCCAGACCTCATAGCTGCACTGGTGGGATCCCTGGGAGCTTTGCTCCTCTTTTTTTCTTTCTAATTTTTATATATTCATTCTTTTTTTTTTCTTCTTCTTCCCCTTTTTGTTTTTCTCCATTTCATACTCTCTCATCTCTCCACTCCAACGGCAAGCTCCCCTAGCACTCTTTTTTGTTTGTTTGTATGTTTTTGGTTCCTGTCCCTCTCTCCTCTCTCACATACCCATCTTAGCTCCACACATCACAATCTCCCCCCTCCATCCTGCCTACCTGCACCGTGCGCTTAACATCACACCACCAAGCAGCACAGGCACGGCCTATCAGAACCTGCCCTGCACAGATTACTGACCCGCCCTGGTTGCTGTAGTAAATGCCACAAACAACCCATCCCAGAAACTCCTCTTCAGCTAAACCTTCCCTGCTGTACCATAACTGAGTGACTGACTCTGCCAATTGGAGAAGGAGGCAAAAAATATCGTGCCCACAGACGAACAAACAACAAAGAACACACAGCCAGCCAGCTCAGAAATAGTCAAATTTAAAAAAAAAGGACAAAACAAACAAATCTACAATCAATAAAAGAGGAAAATAACTACTAAATGCCCCAAAGACAGCAGACAGTATCAAAACATTTACAAAAACAGGACAGGATGGTTCCAATCGGCATCCAAAACAAAACACCAGATGACTTTCCAGTAGAAGAAAAGGCACTAGAACTACCTGACAGGGAATTCAAATCTCTAATACTCAGAATTATACAAGAGTTGAAGCAAAAAGCAGATAAAAATGAGGAAAAAATAGACAGATTCATGGAAAATACAGACCAAAAAAATGGAAGAATTTAGGAAAATAATGCAGGAACAAAGTGCCAAAATAAATTCACAACTAGAAATTATACAAAAACAACAATTAGAAATCCAAAAGATAACAAGATTTCAGAAATGGACCGTGTCATAGAAGGGCTGAGGAGCAGATTTGAAATGGTGGGAGACAGGATCAGAGGAATTGAAGACAAACACTTGGATACAACTCAGTTGGAGGAAAACTCAGAAAAAAGAACAAAGAAAAATGAAGAGACCCTGAGAATTATGTGGGATACAATCAGAAGCAAAAATTTGCAAGTGATCGGAGTTCCAGAACAGGGGGAGAAAACAGAAAACACAGAGAGGATCATTGAAGAATTGCTGACATAAAACTTCCCCAATATCATGAAAGATGAAAAGCTGACCATCCAAGAAGCTCAATGAACCCCATATAGGATAGACCCCAAAAGAAAATCACCAAGGCATATCATAATCGCACTCGCTAAAACCAAGGACAAAGAATCCTGAGAGCAGCTCGAGAAAAACAAAAAGTCACATACAGAGGACAAACGATAAGACTAAGCTTGGATTACTCAGCAGAAACCATGCAGGCCAGAAGGCAATGGGATGACATTTATAAAACCTTGAAAGAAAAAAATTGCCAGCCAAGAAGAATATATCCTGCAAAACTCTCATTCAAATATGATGGTGAAATTAGGTCATTTCCAGGTAAACAGAAATTAAGGGACTATGTAAAAACCAAACCAAACGTACGAGACTTATTAAAGGAAGTCCTTCAATCTAAGAACAAACAATATCAGACCACAGGCTGAATATAGGAACAGGATTGTACTAGCCAGATACCAACCTAGGAAATGAACTCTTAAGAACTATGCAGAACCAAAAGAATTACAAAAGGGAACCAGAGAGGTTAATCTGTAAATGACAATAGCATCAGAACAATAAAAGAGGGAATAAACCTTGTAGATATAGAACCTTCTAATGGAGAGGAAGTCAAGTGATACCAAGTAATAATAGACTGGTTCAAATCTAGGAAGATAAGGGTAAATTTCACGGTAATCACAAAGAAAGTTAACAAACCTACTCTTCAAAATAAAGAAGAAAAACATAAAGTTTCAGTAAAAACAAAACCTGCAAAAACAAAAGAAATGAAAAAAAATCCACAAACAAAAAGAACTCAGCACAGGACAGTAAGAGGAAGAAACCTGGAGGACATTATGTTGAGTGAAATAAGTCAATCACAAAAGGACAAATACTGTATGAGACTTCTACTGTATAACTCATGTAAAAGTTTACACACAAAAAGAAACAATCTTTGTTGGTTACGAGGGATGGGAGGAGTGTGGGGGGGGACTAAATAGATAAGTGGTAACTTTGGTGA
>NW_004444055.1:1210587-1212943 GCF_000243295.1 Trichechus manatus latirostris | reverse complement strand
ACCTTCATTTAAGGTAAAAAAAAAAAAAGAATTATCTATGTGAGATCATATTGACAACAGCAACTCAAAAGGTTTGATGGGAAGCCTAGGGGACAGTGAGTTGAAGATAATGGTGATGGAATAATTTGGAAAAGGATAGTGAGAATAGTAGCACAACTAGAAGAATGTAATCGATGTCACTGAATTGTACATGTAGAAACTTTCAAAATGGTGTAACTTTGGCTATGTATATTTTCATGAAAAAAAAAAACGTCCTCAAGGTCGAGAAGGGAGAGTGTTGACATGTCGGGGGGTTGTTAACCAATGTCATAGAACAATATGTGTACTGACTGTTTAATGAGAAGCTATTTATTCTGTAAACCTTCATCTAAAGGACAGTAAAAAAATTAAAAAAAAAAAGTGGTCATTCAGAAGTTATGGTGTAAAGTAGAATCAGCACGCACACAAAAAAATAAGCAATTCTTTTCCCAGAGTAAATCAAAGTCAGTGGCGAATTTTATGTGTTTTGTTTGTAAGATTTCTGTTGATGGATGAACAAAATAAACAGCAGGGATTTGGTGATTTTTTTTTTTTTTTTGAGTCTTTGAGGGCTTTAAATAAAGGCATGCCCTAAAGTTAAAAGGTAAAAACCAATATGTAGTTCTAGTTATTGTTACAATCAACTAAAAGGAGCCAAAGAGCTATTTACCAATGGTCTTAAACTTTGTTTAAAACATATTCATTTTTCCTTTTCAGGTATGGTGTGTAACAGAAGTCAAAGGGTGAGGGACGTTGTCAACACCGCAAACCTTTGGTGAGGTACACGTGTAAGGTTTTACTTGGTGCTGGGGAAGATGCAAACACAGGCACTGCCCTTGCTGTTTGTCTTATGTGGGTGATTTGGCCCTATGTAGGGACATGTTGAAGGAGCTCTGGTGGTGCAACAATTATGCACTTGGTACTAAGCAAAAGGCTGATAGTTCAAAACCTACTCAGTGGCTCCATGGGAGAAAGACCTGGAAATATGTTTCCCAAATGTCAGTCATTCCCATACAACCTTTCCAATTTTGATGGTTGCTTGAAAATCAAATCAATTCCCACTTCTTGCACCAAACTGGAAGGATCAGTCAGACCAAATCTATTTCCCAAATTGAAGGACACAGTCCTACAGACTGCTAAATCTGCCCAAGACTTCAGATGCTAGCTGCAAACTTCGGGGTCCTTATGACACTCCCACTTCTGACCTACTGGCTATAAATTTGGGGGTTTCCCACTACCCCCTCAGGATACCTGCTATAAGCTCAAGGGTCTCCCTGGCCCCCTCACTTCTGATCTGCTGGTTCCACTACTCCCTTGAGTTCCATAATTCTCTAGAACTCAGGAAAGTGTTATACTTATGATTACAGTTTTGTTATAGCAAAAAGGATACAAATAAAGAAACTTATAGAGTGAGGTCTGGGGGGGTTCCCAATGCAAAGCTTCCATGTCCCTAGCCTTTCCACATGCATTGATGTCTTTCACCAACCAGGAAATCCATGGAGTTTCTGTATCTTGAGCCTTTATTGAGGCCTCATTGTATAAGCAGGATTGACTGAATCAGCCTACCTCCCCTGAAGTCAGCTCGATAGTGGGTCTTTGTCCTGGCATTGCCAGCTGCCACCCAAGAAGCACCTCATTAGCATAAACCCTCAGGTGTGGTTTAGGGTCTCAAAGATACTTCAGTCACTGGGAAAATTCCAAGGTTTTGGAGGTTATCTCCCAGGAACCATGGACAAAGACCAAAATCTTTGGGTAGAGTTAACCCCACAACTATAAACCACATTATTTACTTAATTTTTCTTTTTTGGATAATTCAGCCCACAGTTTACTTAAATTTAGCTTCATATTAAGAAATAATATCTGTGAAATCACAGGTTTGATGTGCTATTTAAATATTTTTGAATGCACTTTCAAATAAATAAAGCTTAACAATATCCTTATCTGAGAGCTTTGGGCTGAGATACATTTCAAAATTTAGAATATTTTTGGACTTTAGAAAGGTAACAAGTAGTATATAGTATGTAACACTATTATGAGGGTGTGTGAAACACCCTGTAATCAAACATTAACATTTCCACAATGAGGCATATAATAAATATTTGCATTAAATAGAATATGGAATAAACGAAGGCGTTAATTAAGTAGTCTCTCCTCAGTTCAGGTCGGTTTAAAAACTTTTGGTTTTCAAAGCATTTTGAATTTCATTGTTAATCTTCTGGATTTCTGATTGCTGTCTCTCTATGGATTCTTTCAGCCTGTTAAATTTGTCATTATGCTCTTCTCTAATCTTTTTAATTTCCTCTATTGCGTGTTCTGTGTTTTGCTTAATTTCCTTCCT
>NW_004444055.1:1188090-1210487 GCF_000243295.1 Trichechus manatus latirostris | reverse complement strand
CCTCTGGAAAATTTCTAGATTCTTTATTTTGGGAGCTTGCTGAAGCCATCATGGATTGCCTCTTTATGTGATTTGATATTGACTGTTGTCTCTGGGCCATCAATAAGTTATTATATTTATTTATTTTATGTTTGCTTACTGTGTCCTAGCTTCTTTTTTTTTCCAATATGCCCAAATAGGCTGCTTGTATGAGCTAGTTTGATTATTGGCACCTTTGAAGCTCTAATGTCCTGTCACCAGGTGGTTAGATCTGTAACTAGGTATGTGAGCTCAGGAGTCCGCCCACTTCTCCTGTATGGATTCAGTTCAGGTGCCCAGGTAGATAGCCACCAAGTGTGTGGTGTAGGCTCTCACTTACAGTGCTAGACAGGCATGGGTGATTGATGTAGGCACAGACATCTGGCTTCAGCAGGGGGACACACTTGGAGCAAGGCAGGGGGCTGACAGCTATCCCTGAGTGTCAGGAGGAAGGCATGTCCCTGTTCCCTAGAGTGCATAGGTGGGTGGGTTTTGCAGCTGGACTATGAGCACCTAATGCTGTTGGCTGTAAGGACTGGGGGGCGCCTCTTATTCATGGGCCCCTATCACAGGTGGCTAGGTGGCATGGATGGAGCCTGATGTGGGTAGGTGAAGACCCTGCTTAATGGGTGCAGCAGTGTCAAATGTCAATAACCTGCTGCTTCACAGATGAAACAGTTGAAGTCAGAGTTCTGGTATACACCCTGTTGTACTGCAGTAATGAGGGCCTACACTGTTGAGATGGGCCCACAAAAGTCTATGCAGGGAGAAAAGCACTCAAAGTCCGTGGATCCCTTATGCCTGTGCCTAGGCAAAGGAGCTGTGCCTACCCTGGGTTCCTGGCTTAGGGGAGCTGCCAGTTTATTTTTTCCCGTTTGTTAATTTGTTCACTCACCAAGGCAGGGAGAATGGCTCTGGGCATGTGACGGATCCTACTTCTGGCCCAGGGGACTTGGCAATTGCTGAAGCCAGTCAGGGACCCAGTGCAGAGCAGGGAGCAGGGAGGTAAATGGGAGAGAGGTTTTTTCCTAAGAGGGGTGTTTTTGATCTGCGTGGTAAGCCGTACACAAGTACTTATCCTTCACGATGATGGCTGCTTCTCACTGGTTCTGGGTGGCCGTGTAGACTCTCTGACACTGGGTCTCTCCTGGTGCGTAAAACATGCTTCCTGAGCACAGGTGCTAGCCTGCCTCAGCGCTCACCCACGAGCTACTTAGGCCTGAAGGGCTCAGGCTCTCACCGGGTCAGGTCTGGCAACTCCTCGCTGCTTCCGAACCATCTCTCCCTCCCCCTGCCACTCAGTCCAGTTCCTCAACTCTGCCTTTGATGTTCAGGGCTCCCAGATTGCCATATATAATCGAATCACTTGTTTTTTTCTGGTCTTTGTTGTAAGAGGGTTCACCGGAAGCATCTGACTATACCCTGCCATCTTGGCCCCACCACATAACTGCAGGTAAAGAACTGTAGAATTTTAAGTACAGTTTAAGAAGTCCGTCTGCCAAAGGAAACAGGATTTTCAGTAATGTTCAATATGTATATGAATTATTTAATCTTTCAGATATATACCTTGGCTAAATTTTTTTAAAAATTTTTTAAAATGAGGTATAAATAAACATTGAATAAAGAACTTAAAGCACAGATTGATGAATTTTTATATATGTATATGCCTGTATAGGAGTCCCTGGGTAGTGCAAATGGTTAAGAGTTTGACTAGCCAATAGGTTCTAGCCAGAGGTGCCTCAGAAGACAGGCCTGGTAATCTGCTTCTGAAAGGCCACAGCCTTGTAAACTCTGTGAAGCAGATCTACTCTGAACATGTGAGGTTGCCATGAGTCAGAATTGACTCAATTGCAACTAACAGCAATAACAACAAATATGCCTGTGTAAACACGCAGATCAAGATATAGAACACTTCCAGCACTCAGAACATTCCCTTGGGTTCCTTTCCAGTCAATACCCTTCCCAGCGCCTACACTGAGGTAACCATTTTGAGTTCTATGAATGAGTTCATATGGATTGAATCATATAGTATATACTCTTTTGTGTCAGGCTTCTTCCATTCAGCATAATGCCTATTCTTTTATGCTATTGTGTGTATCAGTAGTGTGTTCCTTTTTATTGCTATGTAATATTCTTTGTTAATTTTTATAACCTCTTAGAGCATTACATTTAAATATTTTAAGATTTTCTTGGGGTTGAGGTGTTACCTTTCTCTTCAAAAGTAAGACAATCACAGAAAGTGTTTATAGGGAAATTTGAAAACAGTTAGCATTTTAGAACTTACCAAGATTGCATCCCTTTCCGCTGACTTAGGAAACACAGCTCATGCGGTGATGCTGTATATAAATAGCAGTTAGATTCACTTCCCATCTTGTTTTCACCACTTTGATGAGCAGATACAAGCTGCCAGCTTTATCAAATAATAAACAAAAAAGTGAGCAGGAGATTCTGAAAAAACATTTTGATTTATTTATTTTTTTAATTTATTTATTTTTATTGTACTTTAGATGAAGGTTTACAGAACAAACTAGCTTCTCATTAAAGTTAGTACACATACTGTTTTATGACATTGGTTAACAACCCCACAACATGTCAACACTCTCCCTTCTCAACCTTGGGTTCCCTATTACCAGCTTTCCTGTCCTCTCCTGCCTTCCAGTCCTTGCCCCTGGGCTGATGTGCCCCTTTAGTCTTGTTTTGTTTTATGGGTCTGTCTAATCTTTGGCTGAAGTGTGAACCTCAGGAGTGACTTCATTGCTGAGCTAAAAGGGTGTCTGGGGGGCTATTATACTCTTGGGTTTGTGCAGTCTCTGTCAGGCCAGTAAATCTGGTCTTTTTTTGTGAATTAGAATTTTGTTCTACATTTTTCTCCAGCTCTGTCCGGGACCCTCTGTTGTGATCCCTGTCAGAGCAGTCAGTGGTGGCAGCCGGGTACCATCAGGTTGTACTGGACTGAGTCTAGTGGAGGCCGTGAAAGTTATGGTCCATTAGTCCTTGATTTAATTTTTGAATAGTGTAAAATTAAAAAAAAAAAAGGAAATTAAAAGCCCATATTGTTATACAGCTAGAATTTGATAAGACATGGAAGGGAAAAAACTCTTTAAAATGAATTTTATACTAAATTTGGGACAGTGCTTTGTGTTCAGGCCAGCTGTTTATGGAATGGAGTGAGCATGGAAGAGTTTGGAGCAAGCAGGCGCAGTTTTCTACTTCTTCTTGAGTTCCTTCACAGCCTGGCTTCATTTAAAACATTTGAGTTGGTGTGAATTACTGGAACATGAAAAGCACTCATTCTCAAAATACAAAAACACATTCCATAGATGAATAGATTGTCAGACTTTTTGCCACTTTAGATGATGTCTTAGTCATCTAGTGCTGCTATAACAGAAATACCACAAGTGGATGGCTTTAACGAAGAGAAATTTATTTCTTCATGGTAAAGTAGGCTACAAGTCCAAATTCAGGGCGTCAACTCCAGGGGAAGGTGTTGTCTCTCTGTTGGCCTTCTCATCAATATTCCCCCAGACTAGGAGCTTCTCCACGCCGGGACCCCAGGTCCAAAGGACACGCTCTGCTCCTGGCACTGCTTTCTTGGTGGTATGAGGTGTCCTGTCTCTCTGCTCACTTCTCTCTTTTATATCTCAAGAGATTGCCTTAGGACACAATCCAATCTTGTAGATTGAGTCCTGCCTTACTAACACAACTGCCACCCATCCTCCCTCATTAACATCGTAGAGGCAGGATTTACAATATATAGGAAAATCACACAACACGGAATCATGGCCCAGCCAAATAGATACACACTTTTTTGGGGGGACACAATTTAATCCATGACAGATGGATATGGAGAGTTGAGAGCTGAATGACCCAAGACAAGCTGAAAACTAGTTTCCTTGGGGTCTCATAAAGGATTCCACTGTGTGCTTGACTAAAACATTGAGCAGTGGCTGTATAAATTGCTCATTAATCTTAAAAAAAACAAAACAAAAAAAAAAACAAAAAAGCAGAGGGGCTAAAAAACACTTAGAGATTTTGTATATGCATTTGATCCATATAATCTCATGAGAGGCAAAATAGCAAAACAGCATGTGGGTTCTGGGATTAAAGAGACTTGGATTTAAAATTCCATCTCTGTCACTGCCTAGCTGTGCAGTCTGCATTAAGTACATTAACATCTCTTATCCTCAGTTATGATTTTGCTTGGTTTATCTTTACAAGTGAACCACAGCAGGAAGGACCATGCCAGTGAATTTTAAAGTAAAAGCTAATTAGGAGCCCCTGGGTTACGTAAATGGTTAACAGTGCTTGGCAGTTAACCAAAAGGTTGGAGGTTGAAGTCTATCCAGAGGAGCCATGGAAGAAAGGCCTGGTAATCTACTTCTGAGAAATCAGCTATTGAAATCCTATGGAGCACAGTTCAACTCTGACACACATGGGGTCACCATGAGTCAGAATCGACTCAACGGCAACTTTTTTTTTTTTTTTAAGGTGATTAAGGAATCTGTTGCCTCTCATTTCATAATACAGGAAGGCCTAACACCCAGTAGGCTGGCTTATATATCATATTTCTAAAGTGTCTTCCTTTAAGGACTCAAAGTATGTTGTGAACCATGAACTCTCTTTGGATCTTTCTTTGGCTGGCAGTTGCCAGGGCATTTCCAATAAAAGGACCTATCATACTTGGTGGGGATTATTTTCCCAAAAGCTCACCAAAATACCAATGGAGTTAATCAATCGATTGTGTTTCCTTGTCATTATTCTTTTGGTCTAGTACTGCGATAGTTCACAGATAATCAATTGTCTGGGAGGTCGAGTATATTTTTCCCCCGAGGAGACAAAGGGGCAGGGCAAAGAAACCCAAGTGAGTATTCATTACATGTAATTGAAAGGTAATTATCTCTTCATGAATAACTACTCTCCAGCAAAGACCAGCTAAACCACTTAAAACTGTCCACAAAGCTCGCTGGCCAGTTAGAACAACAATGCTGAAAAATATTGCTATGCTTAATTTATTTGATTATACCTTATTTTATAGACTGATGATTATTGCAGGTTCAAATCTAGTGCCAATATTTTTCCTCCAACAAATTCTTTTCCTCTGTTTCTTTGTATAAATCTAAGAACATTTATCATAAGAGGTATGTATTAAGCCCTCAAAAGCACATCCCCCACTGAGTTGGAAGCAAAAAGACCTGGGTCTTTGTCAAGAATTGCTTGATTGAATCAGTTGCGGTCTGGGAGACACTGGTAATAAAATACCAACTTGATTATAAGGGTATTGCTCAGAGGGAAGGGAGCTCACCCTCCTCCCTACTTCCAGTAAAGTGTTTTTGTTTGTTCTGATACTTAAGACAAAGGTTTTTTTTTCCCCCCCCGGCAAAGTTGATTAAAAATTTAGGTTTTTATGGAAAATTCTGAGAATTTTGAGATCTAGCAGATTATTTTCTGGTTTAGACTATGGTGACTCCCTTACCTTCAAAATATTTGGTGATAATCTTTATTTCTGATTCTTAGTTCTCCACTGGCAAACTATAATAAATTCCATAAACATTTATTGAAAAATTTACAACAAACAGTCATCATGTATAAAGATCCTTCATGTATAAAGATAAATGTGGTCAAGTCCCTTCCAGTGAGGGAGACTGAACATAAAACATTTTGCATCTTAGCCAGAAATTGCTATGTTCAAAAACATCACAAGGAAGAAGGCATCACCTCATTGTTCAGTTTTAAAACTGCATAAATGATGTCTCTTTTGAGATGTTGAAATGGCAGAGCATTTTATTTTACTAAAGGCATATTTTCTTTTCCTTTCAAAGACATATAACACTATTGTTTTTGCCGGTGAAAGACTAAGCTGAGTTCTGGGCTTTTTATGACGAAGTTAAGTAACTCGGACTTGGTGCTAACAATGAAAGTGAGATTCCCTTTCACGGAAGGACTGACCCATTAGCAGCTTGATGATTCCAGTCTGGCTGATCTAACAGGTTTTTTATTTCTTAAAGCTCTGAGCACTGTGAGTCAGAGGGAGAGGAAGAGAGAGGGAGGACATGAGATCACTCCAGAGAGGCTGGTATGAGAGGAGAAGGGGAGGGATTGTTTGCTGGACCCAAACCAGAGTTAGGAGTGGCTGTTATTGCAGCAAAAAAATAGGAGCGCTGTGGGGGAGTGGCTGAGCTGTTTGTGGAGTCAGTCCCAGGGCCTCCAGGCTAATCTTTCACAGGGAACAAAGCCTAAACAGTGAGCTGGTTTTGGAAGAGGCTTTGAACCGGTTCATTCTGGTTTGAACCCCTGCTAAGAAATTTGCGGTTCTAACAAGTTCCCAGGAATTGCTAATACTGCTGGTTAGGGACCAATTCTCGGAATCACTAGTAGAACAGTGGTTCTCAAAATTTATTACACGTTTAAGAATCACCTGGGAAACCTCGTTAAAATGTAAATTCTGATTCCCTGTATATCTAGGGTCGAAATGCAAATTCCCAGCAGGTGTTTGAAACCGTTGGAAGCCCTGTTTTGGAATCTTTGCTCCCTTTGCCTTTGTCTGCCTGGAAACTTGACTTGAGAGGAGGGAATCTCGTCTCTGCCCTTGACTCACCTACAACACATTTCCTTTCATCTGAAAGCTCTCCCAAGTGAGATCACACTGGTGAACTCATTTGGATTCTGGCGCCAGAAGGGCAAGGAAGAGCTGTAGCATGTGTGGATCTGCCTGTGAGTGCTCACAGTACTGGATGCTGTATGGAGCCAATACCCCATTCTGTCTAATATGATGGAAGTGTGTATATACCTTCCCTTTCCACCTCTCACCTCCAATTTCGGTTGACCAATGGTTCGGTTTCTCCCAGAACTAAACATTTTACCAGACTTGCTAATCAAATGAGAAATGGGCTGGGCTGGGACTTTCTCTCTTTATGAGCCTTCCCTCCATGCCCCCACCCAACACTAATGGAGGAATTATGAGACAGTCTATAGTAATTAGGAGGAGTCCCTGGGTGGTGCAAATGGTTAAGCCCTGGACTACTAACCAAAGGGTTGGTGATTGCCTCAGAAGTAAGGCCTGGCTATCTGTTTCCAAAAGGTCACAGCCTTGAAAACCCTATGGAGAAGTTCTACTCTGCACACATGGTATTGCCATGAGTTGGAATTGACTTGACAGTAACTAACAACAACATAATAATTAGGACCCTTTTGATACAAGTGCCAGAAATGCAACCAGAACTAACTTAGTCAAAAGAGAAGTGAGAAGGATCACTGGAAACAGGGACTCAGATGCCTTCAAGTCTCTCTTCTAGCTTTCATTTCTACTCCTTTCAACATGTCTTCCTATAGGCCTCCTCCACAAGGTCACCATGCCCTAAGACTCAGATCCTAAGCCTTACCACTAGAGAGGAGAGGGATTGCCCCTTTTCTTTAAGTCTCACTTTGAAAAAGCCCAAGGAAGTTCCAGCCTGGGTCACAGGCATACCTCTCTGACCTGGGTTATTATGGTTTATAGTTCCCATGTGAACCATGTAGTCATGGGTGGATTAACCAGTAAGCAAGGTAAAGCACTGGCTTACATTAAGCAAGGTACACATGGGCTTACTTATGTTTATTTACTAACCTGTAGTGAACAATTTCACATGGGTTGATATGGTAAAAAACAGGTGAAATTGTTCACTACAGATTAGTAAGTACACACAAGTAAGCCCGTACATACCTTGCTTATTGGCTAATCTGGCCCTGAATGTGGTGATGTGTGGGAGGAATCCAAAAGAAGATGGAAACGAGGGTGAGGCTGTTGTCAAAAAATTGGAAAAGGTGCAGGGAAGATAAAAGATACTTCATTAGAGGACATAAAATGGACTGTAAGATATAAGAGGAGAAATTTTAGTTGAGGATGGATCTGGAAAATCCATAAACTATGTAATCAAACATTAATTATCCTAGAGTTGA
The DNA here is from genome assembly GCF_000243295.1 of Trichechus manatus latirostris. Classification (NCBI taxonomy): domain Eukaryota; kingdom Metazoa; phylum Chordata; class Mammalia; order Sirenia; family Trichechidae; genus Trichechus; species Trichechus manatus. Next base: position 1,202,534 of record NW_004444055.1, on the reverse strand, counting down.
TGGTATACATTTATGTCTAGATCTCTGTTTAGATATCTAGCTTTTATTGTGCGAGGGAATACAATAATGATGAGATGGAAGAAATAAAAAAAAAAAAAAAAGACTTGCCTTTCCTACATCATGCTCTACCAGAATCCCAAAGTAAAAATAATTTGGTTGATTTCTTCTGAAAGAAAGTGCAAATCTCTGATGATTAAGTGCAAGCTTTGGGTTAAATCCACAGATACCCTGATGTCCAGAAAAGGAGCATCTCTAAGTTTGATAATCTGGATTTCTAGCAGATGGCTCTAGTCCTGGAGGTGCCTGTCACTCAGGACTTTTATGAAGCTTCAATAAATTTCATCACTTTGTGGGATACCTAAACTTTACCTACAAGTGCGCAACACAAAAATTTTGTTTCCAAACTATAGTTTTGCTTAATTAGTAAAGAATGTCTGCCTTGAGCATTGTATTCTTTTAAAGAACTCTGTGTATGGGATCAAATTGATAACGGCACCTTGAAAGGTTAGCTAGGAAGCTTAGGGGGCAGTGAGTTTATGTTAATGAAGGAGAAAAAATTTGGAAAGGAACGGTGAAAATGTTGCTAAATTTGAAGAATGCGGTCTATGTCACTGAATTGTACATGCAGAAATTGTTGAATGGGTGTATGTTCTGCTGCATATATTTTCAACAACAATCAAAAAAATAAAATATTAAAAAAAATTTGTTTCCTTGTTTCTTCTAAATATTTACTGTTTGTCATCTCTGCAATCTTTGTATGTCAAAATGGATACGTTTTGCCTTAAAAGATTCCCTAATTAGCTCCACTAAGGAAAAATGGAGCCCTGGTGGCACAGCGGTTAAGAGCTATGGTTGCTACCAAAACGTGAGCAGTTCGAATCCACCATCTGCTTCTTGGAAACTGTGTAGGGCAGTTCTCTCTGTTCTATCGGGTCGCTATAAAATAGTGTTGTCAAGGCCATATCAAAAGGACAGAAGAAGATTATCTGAAGCAAGCATTGAATTGGTTATTGAAAACGTCTAGGCTAGGACTGAGAGAAATCTTGAGGGCATTTGGGAAAGATTTCTAGGCTTGGATAAAAATGTGGAATGCAGATCTTACCTGACATCAACCTATATATAAAACATTGTTCCTTGTACACTTATATTTCTATTTTGTTTGTTGATGGTTTTTAAACATTAAATGGCATACCCATTGCCATCGAGTTGATTCCAACTACTAGTGACCCTATAGGACAGAGTAGAACTGCCCCACAGGGTTTCCAAGGAGCGGGTAGTGGAGTTGAACTGCCGACCTTTTGGTGACAGGCAAACTCTTAACCACTGTGCCACTAGGGCTCCTTAAATGGCATAGCAAACCAAAAAAAAAAAGGTGGAATGCAGAGCCCAAGCCAGTGTTCAAAATGGAGCCAGTAAAACAGAAGCCCAGGGAGCACTGCAGGGTCCAGGTGTGTGTGTGTGTTCTCGCTCCTTGTAGGAGGTAGCCTGTATGCCCCTGGACCTTCTGCTTAGCCTCTGTGGTCCTGCTGATGGCTCTGCATGAGATGTACAGCTGAGAGGTATGTTATTGACGTGGAAGGGCAAGTTAATTCTAATTCTATATTTTCCATATTTCCATATTTCCCACCTGTGTCTGGCCACCTTACTAAATTTTATATTGGCTCTAGTACTTTTTTTTTTTTTAATTGTGCTTTAAGTGAAAGTTTACAGTTCAAGTTAGTTTCTCATACAGAAATTTATACACACATAGTTATGTGACCCTAGTTGCTCTCCCTATAATGTGACAGCACACTCCTCCTTTCCACTCCAGGTTTCCTGCGTCCATTCAACAAGCTCCTGTCCTTTTTTGCCTTCTCATCTTGCCTCTGGACAGGAGCTGCCCATTTAGTCTCATGTATCTACTTGAGCTAAGAAGCACTCTCTTCACAAGTATCATTTTATGTCTCATAGCCCAATCTAATCTTTGTCTGAAGAGTTGGCTTCAAGAACGGTTTCAGTTCTGGGCTAACAGAGAGTCCGGGAGCCACGTCTTCTGGGGTCCCTCCAGTCTCAGTCAGACCACTAAGTCTGGTCTTTTTACTAGAATTTGAGTTCTGAACCTCAGTTTTCTCCTGCTCTGTCAAGGACTCTCTGTTGTGTTCCCTGTCAGGGCGGTCATTGGTGATAGCTGGCACTATTCTAGTTCCTCTGGTCTAGGGCTGATGGAGTCTCTGGTTTATGTGGCCCTTTCTGTCTCTTGGGCTAATATTTTCCTTGTGTCTTTGGTGTTCTTCATTCTCCTTTGCTCCAGGTGGGTTGGGACCAATTGATGCATCGTAGATGGCCGCTCACTAGTTTTAAGACCCCAGACGCCACTCACCAAAATGGGATGCAGAACATTTTCTTAGTAAACTTGTTATGCCAATTGACCTAGATGTCCCCTGAAACCATGGTCCCTAGACCCCCACCCTTCTACTCTGTCCCTCTAAGTGTTTGGTTGTGTTCAGGAAACTTCTTAGCTTTTGGTTTAGTCCAGTTGTGCTGACTTCTTCTGTATTGTGTGTTGTCCTTGCCTTCACGTAAGATAATTCTTATCTACTATCTAATTAGTGAATACTCTTTTCCCTCCTTCCCCACCCTCATAACCATTAAAGAATGTTTTCTTCTGTTTTCAAACCTTTTCTTGTGTTCTTATAGTAGTGAGCTCATACGATATTTGTTCTGTTGCGTCTGACTAATTTTACTCAGCATAATGCCTTCCAGATTCATGCATATTACGAGATGTTTCACAGATTCGTCATTGTTTTTTTTATCATTGTGTAGTATTCCATTGTGTGAACATACAGTAATTTGTTTATCCCTTCGTCCATTGATGGGCACCTAGGTTGTTTCCATCTTTTTTGCTATCGTGAACAGTGCTGCAATAAACATGGGTGTGCATATGTCTATTCGTGTGATGGCTCTTCATTCTGTAGGATATATTCCAAGGAGTGGGATTACTGGATCGTATGGTACTTCTATTCCTAGCTCTTTAAGGAAGAGCCAAAGTGATTTCCAAAGTGGTTGTACCATTTTACATTCCCACCAACAGTGTCTAAGTGTTCCAGTCTCTCCACAACCTCTCCAACATTTATTATTTTGTGTTTTTTGGATTAATGCTAGCTAGCCTTGTTGGGGTAAGACGGTATCTCATTGTAGTTTTGATTTGCATTTCTGTAATGGCTAATGATGGTGAGCATTTCCTCACGTGCCTGTTAGCCTCCTGAATGTCTTCTTCGGCGAAGTGCCTGTTTATCCTTTGCCCATTTTTAAATTGGGTTATTTGTCTTTTTGTTGTTGAGGTTTTGCAGTATCTTGTAGATTTTAGTGGCTCTAGTACTTTTTAATTGATTTTTTTTTTATGTAGAAGAAAATTTTGTTGTCAGTGTTCGTGTGCATATAGACCTTACTTTAAGTAAAATGTCAACTGCTATTTTAAGATAGATATTTTTATTGTAGTATGTAAACATCCTTCTATTTTAAATTTACTTAGGTTTTCTCTTTTAATCAGAAAGGGGTGCTGACTGTTTTTAAATATCTATTTGACATTTCTTGACATAATCAATAGTTGTGCTCTTTTATTTATGTTCTATAATATATTAATAGTTTTTTTAAAAATTAAACAATACTCATGTTTCTGCTATAAATCTTACTTTTTTATGGTGGTTTATGATGTTAATAGTATTTGAATTTTATTTAGGAGTTTTGCATTCATACTTATTACTGATAATGGTCAGTAGCTACGTGTCAGTAGTAGTAGTAGTCATATGTGTGTATATGTGGTTTGTATGGTTTTAATGTAAGGATTATGTCAGCTTTGTAAAGTAATTGAGGAGGATTTGTGTCATTTTATATATCTTGCAGTTGTTTATATAGCGTGGTAACTATTTCATAAAAGAATGCAACCATACTACAGGCTAACACCGAAGACTTTTTTTGAAGAACTAACTTTTGATAAATATTTCAATTTAAGTCAGGTCTATTAAATCTATTTAGGCTGCCAGGAAGTTTTACATTACCATTTGATTGATAATGTTTGTTTCACCGACATTTTTAAATTTAAAAAATGGAGTGGCACATGGAATTATTTCTAAAGAATGATCTTCTTTTGAGTCTTCCAATTGATGTTTCTTTATTTCTGCACTAATTTATAGATTTTAAATTGTCTTCTCTTTACTATCCTGGAATAGAGAGAAGTCTCTTTTTTAACTCAGTGTTTGAGATCAGACAGGGCTTTTGGATTGTCTTTGGCTTTGCTCACTGACACTTCTGTTGCTAGATGAATTCTCTTCTCAGATCAAAATTGGAGGGTAATTTGATGACATCAGGTAATTTATGATCAGGTCTCTTTTACTCAGGATCAACCAGATATTCATCTAAAATAGCTCTGTGTACAGAAGAGGTATCTGGTCTTACCCCCACTTTCTATTTCTCTGGTTCCCCAGCAAGCTTTTCTCAGTATGTTTTCTGCAAAATACTTGCTATGTGGGATATTAAGAGTTGTTATATGAGAGCATTTTTTTCTAAGCAAAAGGATTCTATAGATAAAAAATTAAACATAATTATTTCCTGCAGAACGTCTCAAAATTGTTATGTGCACTGTGAACATCCAAGAAGTAGCTATGCATCCTCCCCGCAAATTGTTAACAAAACCTTTTTGGAAGTCCTTTCGGTGCTACTCTTCCATGAACTTTATTTCAGAGACAAAATGAACAATCTACAATGCCAAGAACAAATGACTAGAATGCTTTCTGTTCACCTATTTTCCTCTTGGTACTGATGTCCAAATGGTTGGAGGATGATACAAGGTGAGGAACTGATGGAGTTTAGTTGCCTCAAAATACCATGCAGTCATGGGATTATAGTCTATGGGTCCCTCAGCCAGAGACAAGAGACTGGGGGAAGAACACAGAACACTCCTGCTTTTTCCTTCTTCATTTTGTTTTTGGTGATTGAGATATTCTGTCTCAACAGATTAAGTGTGGGTGGGCTTCTGAAATTTTTTTAAATCTAGATCAATTGTTAGACTTAATAGAAATCCCCAGTAGCTTCTTGCATTGGGTTGTCAGTTTTAGTTGTTGGAGATATAATAGCTTTTGTCTTTGTCATTTTCTGTTTCCATAGTATTTTAGTTGGAAGTTGGGATAGGCTGCAAAAACCATTTGCACGTCTGTTATATCCACAAATATTCCTTCAAGTTCTGTGAATTTGTAATTTTTATTCTTTGTATTTGAATTCAGGAAGCTGAAGGCTGAGAGAGAAGATAAATAACAGAGAGAGGTAAACTTCCTGCTACTTCTCAGGTGATACTTGCAGATTTCACACATCTTTAAGTATAGTTTCTCAACTAGACTTGCATTTTTTGCATTCTCCTTCTTAATATCTACCTAAATAAGCATTTTTAAGAAAAGGCCTTTGCTCCTTTAAATAGGTAGGTCTGCTACTCCCCCAACCCACATTCAGGGGTTCTAAAGTAGCCCTGGTGGCACAGTGGTTGAGCACTTGGCTGCTAACCAAAAGGTTGGTAGTTCGAATCCACCAGCTGCTCCTTGGAAACCCTATGGAGCAGTTCTACTCTGTCCTATAGAGTCACTATGAGACTATGAGTCAGAATTGACTTGATGGCAATAGGTTTGGTTTTTTGGTTTTTGTAAGCAGTCCATTCTTAAAGCCAGTCATTTTCTGAACTATCTTTTGCCCTTAGCATCCATTAGACTAAATACAGTAGGCTGACCACTACCAGCAAACTATTAGCAAATAATTACCAATTATCTTCAGCCACTTTGCTTGGTCCTTGTGTTGTTGAATTGATTCTGACTAAACTCCGTCAGTTCCTTGCCTTGTAGTGAACCCAAAAAGCAGTGAGAAAAACTCCAAGAATTTCAGAACAGTGCTACTCCAAGTGTGGTCCGTAGACTGGCATCAGACTGCCTTGACTATTATTTCTCAACAATAAAATAAGTACAGAAATTGAAAGTAAACATTTAGAAACTTTTACAGCAATTTGACATTGCCCGACTTTCAAGTGTGTGATCAGTGGACTAGTCGGTTGAACAGGATTCGGCCAGTTTGGTTGGGTGTTGTTGGACTCATGTGATGGGTGGCATATGATATGTGCTGTGTTGTAATCATGTCCTCGTTCTTTGCCATATAGATTGAGAAGCCCAGTTTTAGGGCACTCATTACCTTTCCCCATCTTCCAAGCTCTGCTGGAGGCTTTGCAACCTTTAGATTCTTCCCTGACTTTTTTCATCTGTAGAGACACTTTCCCAGTCTCCTCTGCTTCTTTCATGCTGATGGTCTGTGATCCAAATCCAAAATACTTGGAGTTTGCAAAGAACCCATTAAGATAGAGAAGCAGGACTTCCTTCTACAACTTGCTCCACTAAGACTTTTTTATGACAGTGACAGAATGTTACAGATCTTCTTTAGCTTACTTGTAGCTGAGGTTGTGTAACAGCAATTTGAGCATGCATTAAAGGCTCTCACTCAGTTTCAAAAAAATACCAAATATATCTTTGGGTTGCATTTAAATCGGGAGACTGGGCTGCTCAGCTGCATCCCAACATAATGTGGCATAAGCTAGGTCCCAGAGATGTAATAAGTTATTTAATACCATCTACTAAAATTTCACACTTGTGGGACTATTGATTTTTTTTCTCTGAAATTAACATCTGTTGTGTGAGACCTTGTGTATGTTATACCCAAAACAGTGAGCTGATGCAGCCAATGAATTTACATGAGGAGAAGACTTATACTCTGCATGTGTGTATTTGTGTGTATGCTTGCCAAGTGTGTTAGGCCAATCAGTGTCAAAGAATACTCACTATACCTCCCAGAATCTTGTTAAATCAAAGTGCTGAATTGGTGAAGAGCAGACTAGCACATTCCTGAGATACTCAGGTATTAAATAGAACGCGTTCCCAAGCCCTTAAGACAACGTGAGATGAATACTACTTTCTTTCCTGTTCACAAATCAAAATCTTTTTTATTTTGGCTAAAACCATGATTTTCAATGTCCAGGATAATTTTCCTTCCCATTCTATCTGCTACAACTAACTGCTTTTTGGTAGTTCACTTATCTATTCATTTAAGAGACATTTATAGGGCATCTATTGTGTTTTGTTAATGGTTAAGTGCTTGACTACTAACTGAAAGGCTGGCAGTTTGAATACACCCAGAGGCACCTTGGAAGAAAGTCCTGGTGATCTACTTCCAAGAGCTCACAGCCATTGAAAACCCTGCAGAGCACAGTTCTGCTCTGAAACACATGGGATCTCCATGACTTGAAATGGAATTGACGGTAACTGTTATTTATATTTTATTGTGTAACAAGTATCATGCTAGACCCAGGCCCTGCCTTCGAAGGGGCTACCTACAATAAACCAGCAACAATAGCAGATTATACATCATGATAAATGTTTTGAAGAAGCATGAACAGGGTATATGGAAGCACAGGGGGTGGGACATTTAAATCAGAAGCAAGGAAATTAGGAATGAACTTTCTAGTGTAGGTGTTGTTTGTACTGAGAGTTGAGGAATAAGACATAGCTAGCTAGACAAGGAAGATGTGCTTGTGTGTGTGCCCTAGTGAATATTTGCGTGTAATCTTTATGGAAACAACCGCAGTGTGGGGACAGCAGATTGGGAGGCATCAAGGCATGGATAAGTGGTACACATTGAATCAATTGTATGTAAGAGAGCCTATACTTCCTTAGATCATAAATGCCACAATGAAGGACCCTGTTATTCAGCAATGTATACCCAGAGCTTGGCACGTGATAGATGCTCAATAAATATTTGTGAAACAAACGAATGACCTCAACTACTAAGTTAATAAGTTTGAACTTTTATCGGTGGCATTTGTTCTTCTTGATGCTTTTATGATTTTTTTTTTATGGCAACACTAATGGGAAAGACGGTACCATACAACAGCTGTTCTCATTCCTTTTCTGTTGTTTCCATTAGTCACCTGTTCTTACTTTTTCAGTGATATTGATTGATCTGACAACTCTCTGGTCATGCTGGTGACACCTAACATTTGTGTCAAACAAAGTCAGGGCTCTAAGACCTGATACGATCTTTCAGATAATCCATTGTGACAGACTCCCAATATAAGGAGCTTGTAATTTCTTTGAGGCTAAAAGAAACCCTATGGTTTAAACAATATGTATCTTTTAACGTCAAGATGTTTTAACACTTACAAATGTTAGAATTAATGCCTAATAACCAAGTTGTTAATCAGTAGCATTAAAAGTGGTTGAATATTTATCACAAGAAAAGTTCTTCCCTTTCATAATTAAACCATTCACTAGAAAATCTATGTTAAGTCCCATAAACAGAACTCGAACAATGTAAAAACTTGATTCACCGAAAATTGATATGTAGCATTGGACCAGATACTAAGTACATACTTGATTTAGGATTTAAAAACTGCAAAACTAGTAAAAAAAATTTATTTGAATAAAATGGAGTTTCAAAGAAATCTAATTATTTAAAAATCTTTACTAGGTTAGAAGATAGTGTTCAAAATGAAAATAATTTAAGAAGTTTTCATTTCTTTGAAAAAGAAGACTAGTCTATTAGCTTGCTTTTGAATTCACTCTCAGTGTTTGCTTTTTATTGTCTTCTTGCAGGTATTTTCCTAGATAAGCACATTCCTCATTACAAGTATTATACATCCCTTCTTTTCAAACCTAACTCAGTTCATGCCTTTTTGGAGGCTTTTCTGGTTGACCTCACTCAACATTAATTGCATGTATACTCTGTGTTTCTCCCAGCCCTCACCCATGTTGCTTTTAGATTGTTCTTTGGTCTTTTCACATTTTTTTTTTTAAATTCATCTAATTAATCTCCCACCTCCTTTATTTCTTTTGTATTTATCATGTTCAAGGCTTTTTAGTTGCAAGGGACAGAAAGCCATTCAGACTATTTCTAGTAAAAAGAGAGTTTGTTGAAAACATACCAGGGCATCTCAGAAATATTTGGAGGCAGGAAACGAAGTACAACCAGCCCACAGGTCAGGGACTACAATATCAATAGCTGAATCTACTCCCTTCTTTCACTGAACTACTGGCCTCTTGCCTCTGCTTTTCTGTTCATGAGCTCAATTCTGTTTTTCATATTCGCCAGCTTCCTCACGATTTCTCTGCTCCCCCTTAACTTCTGCTTGGATGTAGCTTCTGCCTGAATGGGTCCAGTCTTGACTTTGGTTCTATACCTGTCAAGTGTCCGCCACACCAAACACCCCAACCAACCCTCATCTCACTATCTCAGTTACAAGTTCTAAATTCTACATTTCCAGAGAATCTGATTGGCTCAGCTAAATAATGAATGGATCCTCCTAGGATAGCTGCTTACCCAACAGATTAGGTGGTGTTTGTCCTTTGGTACGAACAGGGCAAATTCTCTGAGAATGATATGTGGGCAGCAGGCAGCAATTGCCATCCCAGGTAGAAAATTCTCCTATAGCATCCTACTCAGTGTTCTTGATTGTTTTAAAAGGGCTAACTGACCGATTGCTGTGACTTAGGATTTCTGGGCTCCAGTGATCTTTACTATGTTGTACCCCTCCTTAATTAGAAATACTGCTTCTTTTTTTATGAATGCCTTATATTTCCAAGTTGCCTCTGTGCTAGGGTAGAAACCAAGCAATAATAGTTCTGTTTCAATTTTATAAAGCTCTCAGTAGTTATATAAACTGCTCAGGTCACTCAACTGGAAGGAACCAAAATGCAAAGCCTCACCACTCTGGCTGCCAAACCATTGCCCTTGCACTATAGCTCTCTGCTTTACTGCCGTCTCACATTGTCACAAAAGAAAACTCAACTCCAGGTACTAGAAGCAAGTTTAAAATATTTTCAAATGTCAAATAATACCATTTAATTCAGTTGAGGAACAATAGAGAATCTCACTTGAAGTCTGTAAATTGGTCAGGGAGCTTTTTTTTTTCATTGACGGAGCTTCTAATACATGTACGAATTTTAGTCCTGATATTATTGATATTATGAAATTAAAAAACAAAGTTCATTTAAAGTCTTTTCAAAATGTACCTTGGAGTCTTACCATCGTTCACAGAGAACATACATAAAACAGCTTGATGATATGCTTTCTTCCAAGTCTGGCCTATTATTATTTTTTCAGGCTATGGGGTGGCTAAGGGCTTCTTAGAATTTCTCTAATGAACACATAGTGAGATATGATAATCTGGAATTATTATATGCAAGCTTTAGAGATGCAACCAAGGAAAGAGCTCCTAAGTGGGAGTCTGGAGACTGAAATCTTACTTTGGGCTCTGCTTCTTAATGACTATGTGACCTTGAGGAAATCCTGTCTGCTCACTGAGCCTCCACTTCCTAATCTATGAAAGGGAATAACCTTGCCTCAATACCTTGCAAGGATGTTGTGAAGATCAAATAATGTATGGGAAAGTGCTTTGTAAACTGAAAAGCAATATAGAACGGTAAGTGGATATTCTTCTTTATTTTACAAGCCAGTAGAAATCAAAGCCCTGGTTTTATTGCCAGGAGGATTTTCCTCACCGATCTGATTCTTAGAGCTTGGCTTTGCTGAGTTAATGAGTATTTTCCAAATAAAGATCCCTTTTACTGCTTTGATTTTTGTGAACTTCCCTTTACTCTGATTCAAAGTCACATGGGAAGGTGCTCTTGTAAAGCCATTGTTTAATTTAGACATTTCATACTGCATGTATGTCCGCCTATTCTCTGGTTTCAGTCTCCAAGGAGCCTCTGAGGGCAGAACTTATTTCTTTCCCTTACATATAGTTTGGCAGCAAATGAGATGTTTTCAATAGGGATTAAAAAAAAAAAAAAAAAAAGATCTCAGTATGTAACCTGTCACCTCAAGGAAGAAGCACATCCTGTTCCAAAGAAGTTGCCTCAGAGCTGGTCCAAGGAACATACTGGTGTTTTCACTTGTGACTCAGGCGGTAGGTAGCCTACGATGGAGTTTTAAGGAGTTAGTTGTTATATGACATTGTTGTAATAACAATGTGAGAAACCATCACATAGAACTTTTTATTTTAGTCCCTTAGATTTCTAGTCAGGACTCTTTGTTTATTTATTTATTTTTAAATATTTTATCATCAACAACTTTAAACCAAAACAGAACCAACTGCCATGAAGTCGACTCATTGCGACGCTGTGTGTGTCAGAATAGAACTATGCTCCACAGGGTTTTCTTCTTTTTTAAATTTTATTTATTTTGTGGTTGTTGAAAATACACACAGCAAAACATACATCAACAGTTTCTTCATGTACAATTCAGTGACATTGATTACATTTTTCAAGTTGTGCAACCATTCTCACCCTCCTTTTCTGAGTTGTTCCTCCCCTGTTAACATAAACTCACTGCGCCCTAAGGTTCCTATCTAATCTTTCGAGTTGCTGTTGTCAATTTGATACCATATAGATAGTTCTTAAAAGAGCATAATGCTCAAGTCAGACTTTTTTTTTTTTCACTTATAGTTAAACTAAACTATTGTTTGGTTTTAAGAAGACTTCAGGGGATATTTTTGGTTTAAGATTTAAAGATTATCTCAGGGCAGTAGTTTCAGGGGTTCATCTAGCCTTCATGGCTCCAGAAGATCTGGAGTCCATGAGAATTTAAAATTCTGTTCTCTAGTCAGGACTTTTAATTCTATTCAGTTGTTCTGAAGTCATTACTCCTAAAACTTTTCATGCTAACACACAGGGAATGCGTGAAAATGAAACTATAAGATCTTTAGGTGTAAGTGGATATACTTTTAATTTTATGTTTATATGAAAAGATACTAAGACAATGGGCAATTGACTTGTTTTCCTAAAGCCACTTGATGTGGTTAAGGTGGAGACAATTGTTACAAGATTTTGTGTTAAACTTCACCTGTTAATTATGCACTAATCCTGTTGTTCCTAAACTTTTGGCATGTAGCCATTGAAGCCAGGTTATGGAGCAATATGGGAATTTAAGAAATGGGGGGGGGGGGCGGTTATAGTCATAATTCCATTGTCCCTGCCTGAAGCACTATGAAACATAGAAGAACCAAAAGCAACCTTCTCACATCTCTTGTCCAGCCTTTTGTATTGTGTTTTTACCAAATTCTGGGATAATAGTTTTGATAGCTGAGGATTGTCTGTCTCCATCCAGGGACCCCAATAGAGTTTCACAATGCCAGGTCAATAAGCAGAGCTTCCAACAGAGTGTCCCATCTATTGCTATTTTCTCCTCTTCTCTCCATCCTAATCCATTCCCCAGGATTGTATTTAGCATGTCAGCCATAGAGTAGACAGATTGTCCACAGTGGTAATATGATCTGGTTGACAGCCACTTCCCGAAATCCACATCTGGGTGGTAGTAAATGCAAGACTGAGATTCTAATCTTAAAACTTGTGGTTCCATTTCCTAGCCCCCCAAAAGTGACTTTCTTCATGAGTTATACAGGCAATTGAAAATTAACCTCAATTTTAAAATACTATGTTTTGTACATAAAGCTAAGAAATCTTAGCATTCTAATAGCAATAGAAGCAGAATTTTATTTTTTTTACTCTAAGTCTCAGTTCTTATTCATACCACATTTCTTTATAATTAAGAGGCCTGGCTGATGGGCTATATTCTATAGTGGGAGTGTTATTGCCCCACATTCAAACTGTTAATGTGGGGACCCAACTCCTTGCAAGATCTGTTGCAAGACTGGGATTGCCCAGGGGCTATCTCACGTGGACACATGAACAGGTACAGCCAGCAATGGACACCTTGTCTGTCACTTGAAAATATTCAGAGACTAGATGACCCAATGTCAGGCTTATTGTAAAGGCTCTTGTTTCAAGTGGTGGGTTGGACTAAGTTTCCTTTAAATTCTAAAAGTCTGTAATTATAAGATAGCTGGGAAAACTCAAGAAATGTGTGGATTATAAATTGGTTTGGCTGGTATGGAGGGTTCATGGCATAGAGAAGAAGGGGACCGGAGCTAGAAGCATTATTAATGCCACTTAAATCCTGAAGTGGCTGCTATCACTATCTCTGGATACACTGCTATCAATTATTACCAAATATTTTCAAAATATATATGAAAACACAGGATGGCAGTGCAGTGGGGGAAGCTAACAGTCAGACTTATAGCTGAATCCTGAATTTGCTACCTAGATTTGAGAGGCTTTGGCCAAGTTAACTTCACATTGTTACCTCAGTTTCCTGATGTATAAAAAGGCATTCATATTTACCTCATTGGGTTATGAGTATTATTAGACAATATAATATGCAAATATTAAATACATAAAGCAGTTCACACACTGCCTGGCACATGGTGAGCAATATATAAAAGCATCATCGTCTCTTGCCTGGATGGTTATAATCGCTTCAGCTCTGCCTCATTCTACTCTCCACAGAGCAGCCAGATGATCCTGTTATAACTTAAGTTGGATGGAGTCATTTCTCGGCTCAAAGCCCTCCAATGGCCTCCCATTTCACTCAGAATAAAAGCCTTATAATGCCTGGCATGTTTTCAATTTCACCTTCTTCTTAATCTTACTTCCTTCCCCCCTCCCTTTGGCTCTCTCTGCTGCAGCTACACTAGCCTCTCTCTTGCTGTACCTTGAACATTCCAGACAGCTCTCCCCAACCTGACACCCTTTATCTGCCTTCCGTGTTCATTTTTTTACTAAACACTTATCACTGTCTAACCTGCTATATATTTTAATTACACTGTCTATTGTTTGTCTCTCCCAAGTAAAAGGTTAAAGCCATCGTGGGTTTTTTTTTTTACTTTGTTTTTTTAATTGTACTTCAGGTGAAGGTTTACAGAACAAATAGTTTCTCATTAAACAGTAGTACACATATTGTTTTATGACATTGGTTAACAATCCCACGACATGTCAACCCTCTCCCTTCTCGACTTTTTTTTTGGTGAAAATATATATAGCCAAAGATACACCATTCTCAAAAATTTCTACACGCACAGTTCAGTGACATCGATTACGCTCTTCCAATTGTGCTGCTATTCTCACTTTAGATGCAGGTTTACAGAACAAAATAGTTTCTCATTAAACAGTTAGTACACATGTTGCCCTATGACAATGGTTAACAACCTCCTTACTCAACCTTGGGTTCCCTATCACCAGCTTTCCTGTCCCCTTCTGCCTTCTAGCCCTTCTCCCTGGACTGCTGTGCCTCATTAGTCCCGTTTTGTTTTATGGGGCTGTCCAATCCCTGGCTGAATGGTGAACCTCGGAAGTGACTTTACCACTGAGCTGAAAGGGTGTCTGGGGGCCATACTCTCAGGGTTTCTCCAGTCTCCTTTTAGGCCAGTAAATCTGGTCTTTTTTTTGTGTGTGCTCGAATTTTGTTCTACATCCTTCTCCAGCTCTGTCCAGAACCCTCTGTTGTGATCCCGGTCAGAGCAGTCAGTGGTGGTAGCCGGGCACCATCTA
>NW_004444055.1:1128599-1187990 GCF_000243295.1 Trichechus manatus latirostris | reverse complement strand
AAATGCATGTTCTGTTTTTTTTTTTTTTTTGGTCTACTTTCTTTACAGATGTATCCTTAATGCCTAGAACAGAGACTGACACAAAGAAGCCCTCAACAAATATTTTCATCTAATGTTGAATGAATGAACAAATGGGAGCCGTTGTTAGTGAATTAATGGGATCTATTAATATTAATATTTCAGGAGGTAGCATATGAGCAAGAACTGATGGTACTGAAGGAAGAAGTCCAACCTGCACTGAAGACATTGGTAAAAAACAAGGCTCCAGGAACTGACGGAATACCAATTGAGATATTTCAACAAATGGATGTGAATCGTTAATATCACACTCAAGTAAAATTTTGCTGAGGATCATTCAAAGGTGGTTGCTGCAGTACATTGACAGGGAACTGCCAGAAATTCGAGCTGGATTCAGAAGAGGATGTGGAACCAGTGATATCATTGCTGATGTCAGATGTATCCTGGCTGAAAGAGAATACCAGAAAGATGTTAACCTGTGTTTTATTGACTATGCAAAGGCATTTGACTGTGTGGATCATAACAAATTATGGATAACATTACAAAGAATGGGAATTCCATAACACTTAATTGTGCTCATGAGGAAGCTGTACATAGACAGAGAGGTAGTATTTCGAACAGAACACGGGGATACTGTGTGGTTTAAAGTCAGAAAAGGTGTGTGTCAGGGTTGTATCCTTTAACCGTACTTATTCAATCTGTATGCTGAGCAAATAATCCTAGAGGCTGGACTGTGTGAGGATGAACACGTCATCAGCGTTGGCGGAAGACTCATTAACAATCTGTGATAAGCAGATGACACAACTTTGCTTGATGAAAGTGAAGAGAACTTGAAGCACTTACTGATGAAGATTAAAGACTACAGCCTTCAGTATGGATTACACCTCAACATCAAGAAAACAAAAATTCTCACAACAGCACAAGTAAGCAACATCATCATAAACGAAGAAAAGATTGAAGTTGTCAAGGATTTCATTTTGCTTGGATCCATAATCAACACCTGTGGAAGCAGCAGTCAAGAAATCAAATGACATATTACATTGGGCAAATCTGTTGCAAAAGACCACTTTAAAGTTTTAAAAAGCAAAGACGTCACTTTGAGGACTAAGGTGCGCCTGACCCAAGCCATAATATTTTCAATCACCTCATATGAATGAGAAAGCTGAACAATGAATAAGGAAGACTGAAGAAGAAATGATGCCTTTGAATTATGGTGTTGGTGAAGAATATTGAATATACTATGGACTACCAGAAGAACGAACAAATCTGTCTTGGAATGAGTACAGCCAGAATGCTCCTTAGAAGCGAGGATGGTTAGACTTTGTCTCATGTACTTTGGACATGTTATTAGGAGGAACCAGTCCCTGGAGAAGGACATCACGCTTGGTAAAGTTGAGGATTAATGAAAAAGAGGAAGATCTTCAATGAGATGGATTGAAACAGTGGCTGCAACAATGGGTTTTTAAACGTAGCAATGATTTCAAGGATGGAGCAGGACCAGGCAGTGTTTCGTTCTGTTGTAGGTTGCTATGAGTCACAACCGACTTGACGGCACCTAATGACAATTAATATTAGTGATATATATGTGATTACTCACCCATTCAATAAGTATTAATTTAGCACATAATATGAGTTAGGCGTTATACTGTTTGGTGGGGATACAGCTGTAAACAACATAGACATGGCCCTGCCTTCTTAGAGCTTATGGTCTTAGTGATACAAGAGAATTGCACTTAACTTTTAAGAGGTAACAGAGCTTTATTTCAAGTTTTCAGATCCTCTGAACATTTTATTTGAAAACTTTAGAAAATTTTATTTATTTATTTGTTTGTTTATTTATTATACTCTGAACTCTAGCTCAGATTTGAAAAGCTATTACCAGATTTGATTGTAATAATTTTCATTCTCTGATTATAAAAGAGAAAGCTGTTAAGGTTTAGTCAATCAGATAAATCAGCATCACGTAGGTTTTAAAATGATTCTTAATGAATTCATCTTTTTATTTGAATTTGTTCAAAATAACCTTTCAGTTACTTAGGTGTTTTGATTTTAAAAATCGATGTTCTGCCAGTCTGCTGCAGGGTATTATTTAAATAGGAATTCTGCATGGTATGTTTTCTGTGAGGGCATTGCATCAAGTTACATTGGTCACAGTGAATTTACCATGTTAAATATAAGTATGACAAGCTTAGCCCATGCAGAGGAAACCATTATAGCTGGGAGTAATCAAGTGGGAGGTTTAAAATACCCCCTTTTCTAATCACAAGAGGTTAACGAAATTGTAAACTCTAAGATAATGTTACTTTGTGAAGAGACCTGGGTCAAATTATCATGGGTAATTCTCAAATGGCATTCAAATTAGGTAGAAGGAAGTTCCAGTTGACTGCAATCTGGCCAATCTCAAAGCCATAATGATCAGATGTTTCACATTTACTAGGATTCTATTTTGTCTTTGCACAGGGTATAATTGAAATTAAGGCCTAAATTTGGGGAACATATGATAGTTCAATGGCATCCTCTGCCTATTTTCTTGACAAATACTGCATTAAAACAGGAAGTCAGATACACCAAAGACTAGTGAATCGGAAAGGAATTAAAGGTCTAATTTGCCCAAAGCAAATTTTAATGATGAAAATTGACAACATAAAATTTTGAGTGATAAATAAGAAAAAAATTTTTCCTATAATAAATTGTAAACTTAAAAGATCGAATCAGAAAAAAATTTATTTACTTCCAAGATCTACTTCATATTTAAATTAGAGTTTTCTTCTGTTCTTATGGAAATACAAAACAGATAATTCCCTCTCAATGGATATTATACAAACTGTCACCCCAAAATAAGACTGCCACAAAAAGCAATCAGTTTTACTTGGAAGACTGAATGAGGCAGAAAATAAATTGGAAAAGCCTAGGAAAAGGAAAACTTTTCTCTGTGGTATCTTCTCGAAAAGATGCTATACAGTCTTAAATTAAGGTTTGCTAGGAGTTGGAATTGACTCGATGGCACACAACAACAACAGCAACAAAATTGACTTTAGGTGCAATAGAAGGAAACCAGAAATCCCCAAATACCCTTTAGTGACTAGTACTTTAGTTCTTAGTAGTGCTCATTATAATTCCGTTGTATTCGACAAATATTTAACGAGCGCTTATTATGCGATAAGTGCTGAGTACACAAAAATGAACATGGCGTAATCTTGGCCTGGCCACACGAAATTCACATTTTAGTGGGAGACAGTCTTAAGCATATGCACCACCACTACCAGTTGCCATGAGTCGATTCCGTCTCATGTAGACTCGATGTGTGTCAAAGTAGAGCTCTGCCCATAGGCTGATTTTTTTGGAAGTAGTTCACCAGGTCTTCGAGACACCTCTGGGTGGACTTGAACCTTCAACCTTTCAGTTAGCAACCAAGTGTTTTAACTGTTTGCACCATCCAGGGACTCTACGCATATGCAAGGAGGAAGCTAAAATTTATCGACTGCCTAAATATTTGCTAGACCTTTTGCTAGGCCATTTTTTTACATACTTTATCACCTTTTATCCTTATGGAAAGGTTATGAGATAGATATTAAATTGAATAGCCATTTTACCAATTAAGGACCTGAGGGTCAGCCAGTGAGTGGGGGAGCTGGAATTCAAAGCTAAATCTGTCTCCAAAACTCTGATTCACCCAGAATGCTGAAAAAAGTGTCTATATACATACCAAAAAACAAAACAAACAAAAAAACCAGACCCGCTGCCGTCGAGTCAATTCAGACTCATAGTGACCCTACAGGACACGGTAGAACTGCCCCATAGGGTTTCCAAGGAGCAGCTGGTGGATTTGAGCTGCTGACCTTTTGGTTAGCAGCCAAGCTCTTAACCACTGCACGACCAGGGCTCCTTTTCTGATATGTGACATAATAATCTTTGGTTAACAAGAGCCTATATTTTCGTTATTTTAACTGGGAAAAATAATGCATTCCCAGTGCATCCCATTTCCCAAATCATTCTGCAATAGCCTTAAACACCTATACAATAATCTCTCAGGAATTTTTACATGGTATAAAACATTTAAAAAACCAATGATCTAATTATGTAATAATTAATGAGCTCATTAGTGTATTTGTTTGAATGCAGAATGCATTGATAATGTGCAGTATCAGACACAAATTATAATTTCCTT
Source organism: Trichechus manatus latirostris (assembly GCF_000243295.1). Taxonomy (NCBI): domain Eukaryota; kingdom Metazoa; phylum Chordata; class Mammalia; order Sirenia; family Trichechidae; genus Trichechus; species Trichechus manatus. The sequence continues at coordinate 1,183,804 of NW_004444055.1, read as the reverse complement.
CTGCAATAGACATGCACTGTAATGCAGAAAAAATTGAAATAATATGTTAAAGTTACATAAATTCAAATAACACTTAGCAAAATAAAATAAGCAAGTCAATTTAAAAATAGTTACTTACTGATTGAAGAGTTATCTGAGCCAGGTTGGTAGTGAAAGGAGAGGAGAAAAATAGAGGTTGTGGTCACTATTGCTGTTTGGTGGTAAGTGAAGGGGAAGGGATAATGTGCCGGAGAAGGAGTGAGTGGAACAGAAAATGCCTGAGGTTTATCTATGTCCAGGCCCAAGGACTTGGTGGACAGATTTCTCTTCTTGGCACTTGAAACTCTGGAATTGGATGACTGTGAACCACCATCTGAAGTCTTAGGTGATGCAATGGGACAAAATAACAAACTCAAAATGGACATTTATTGGTATGGGCAGCTCTTGATACCTTGCAACTATGCCTTCAACTGCATTTTTGTATGTGATGCTTCTGCATGGCGTGACCACATTCACTTGTGATTGCAATTATTTTGCTTGCGTGATCTAAAATTTCTTATAAAGTTTTGGTGTTGAATAGTCATAGCTCCTTCTTCCCCAGCCCATGACCAATGATGAGCACTGACTTGGATGAGTCCTTCTCTCGAGATGGTAACAGTTTTTCAGTATTTCCAACTATATTCAACTACTTTGGCATGATCTGAGATTTTTTCAATTCTTGTATACTCCACTCCTTATTTATTGAGTTCTCTTTTCCAAGCCTGACTGAGGAATCTGAGGGTCTTTTTTTGATACTGCACGCGGCACATCTCATGTGCCTCCTCAGACTCTCTGGGCCCCACCTCTTTCACATGGGCCACATCATTTTTCTGCCTGAAACCAACCAGCCACATGTCTTGATAAAGCTTTAGGATTTGATGAACACCATGCAGCAGGGATCTGTCTTCCCACCTTATGGGGACAAGCTATGCAACCCAGAAGTCCAATGAGAGATAGGAGATGGAAAGGAACTACAGAGATAAATTCCACCTCCTTCTTCTCTCCAACGAACTACTCCAATGCACTCTAATACTCAGCACATTATGTCCTGGAGTATATTATGTGACCTAATGGGTGAATCTGCCTAGAAACTGCTATGTCTTCTTGTAGTACATTTAACAGCTGTGGCTAGCATGGTAACACATCATCTAGTATTGCTTTTGATCATTCACTGCCTCACTTCCCTTTTCCCTCATTCATGCTGTCCTGGTATTGCACCTCCCCCAAATATTAGCACTTAGTCTGTGCCTCAGATTTTGTTTTCTAGGTAATCCAGCCTAAGGCAGATACCAAAAGTCTTTCATAATCGAAGCAGTGTTATCTGTATTAGCCCTTTGCACCAGATAGTATATGTTGAGACAGTGCATTAATCCACAGGCTATAAAAATGACATTGTATTGCTAGACAAAAAAACAAAAACAAAAACACAGACTCATTGCCATCGAGTCGGTTCTGACTCATAGCAACCCTAGAGGACAGAGTAGAACTGGCCCATAGGGTTCCCAAGGAGTGCCTGATGGATTCAAACTGCTGACCTTTTGGCTAACCACCAGACTCTTAACCACTATGCCACCAGGGTTTCCTGCAAGGCAAAAGACAACTAGTATTACTATAATTAACAGCACTAAAGGGATGTCTGAGAGCATTGTTTATTACGAAAATAGTCTTGTTTGCAAGATTTTCCTTCTTTGTGTACTCTTTGGTCGGTGGTGACAGCTCTCTCCTATGCAGTCATTAAATATTTCCTTTATCCCCTTTACTTTATGATTTGTAAACCATATAATTCACTCTTTAACATTTCTCCAAGGGTCTTGGGATTTTTTGAAGGTTTTAGCTGAATATCACCTTCACAACACTCATCTAAAATCTTTGGATGTATTATGTCCTTGCATTTTTTTTCTTTTTCTTTTGAAATGAGTGTGGCACTCATTTCCAAAATAGTCCAGTTTCATCACCATTGAAAATTTGTCTGTAATATAAACAGTTTAATTGTAACCTCACTGTTAGTGGACTCTGCTTTACCCATGATCATAAAATTATGCAGAAACAAATTATGTAAACTCTTAAATCTTTTGACCTGTTATGGACTTGCTTTTAAATTTCCCTCCTTCACTGAATCATTTCCTTCCTTCCTCCCTCCCTCCTTTTGTTCCTTCCTTCATTCTTTCCTTTTTCTGACTCTTGAGGATGTTCAATGCCGTCTTCTGTTTTACCATGCTACTCAGTGGTATACTATGGGGACTATTAATCCATTAACCAAGGTATTTCTCTTATTTCTAAAAAATGATGTATTGTGCTTGAGTAACATCATGAAACTTTCTAAAACTAACAACACTTAGAAAAACCATAATGTGGTAAAGATGACATGTGTGGCCAAACTTGTTTTGATATGTGCATTTACATTTTTATTTTTCTTCAGATGTATGGCTTTTCCAAATCCCTTAGGTTCACCTACTTTCTTCACAGGCTTTTCAATGTTCTTAGAAAACAGTTTTGTTTAAGAATATGGAAGATGATTATGCAGTGCATAATAGGATTGAGTGAGCACAAGAAACCAGCTGAGAACAGATCCTCTTGCCTAGAATCTTGTGCAGCTTGAACATTTTCACTAGTGTGCCATGCAGATTCAATAAAGTGGATTTCGTGTTTAGACAGCGAATTTTGTGTAAAAATGTTTGCCATTCATTGGGGTAAATATATGGATAGTGAAGATTCAGATAGCATGAGATACCTGTATGTGTGAAGTGCTCCACCAGTTGTGTGAACAAAAGCTGTAAGAATATAGAGAGGTGATAAATCTTGCCTGGATGGAGACATAGGAAATAATATCAAGAAGGGGGACTGGAAATGGGCTGATGTGTCTTATAAATCAGATGGAAGTGATTTCACAGAGGAGTTGACATTTGAATTCGCATGAAGAAGAAGCAAAGGGTAATCCCTTTCTCTTTGGGGCAATCCCTGACGTCGCATCTAGCCCCAGAGGTTACTCACCCCCCTCTGTCTTCTCATAGTTCCCCTCTTTACCTCTGTTAGGTCCCTGGGTAACGCAAATGGTTTGCGCTTGGCTAGTAACATAAAGATGGGTGGTCCTAATCCACCCAGTGGCGCTGCAGAAAAAAAGCCCTGGTGATCTGCTTTCCTCCTGGGGGCTGCTCTGTTATAACGTAGGATTGCCATGAGTTGGAATCGACTCGATGGCAATGGGTTGTTTTTTATTTTAAACCAATATTATGACATGCCTCACACTGCACAATAATTTTTACATGTTTGCCGTGACCATGGATCAGTCTTATTCATTGTATTATTCCCATCCTAGGAGAATGCCTGGGACAATATGTTGTTGTTGTTGTTTTGTGCCGTTGAGCTGGATCCAACTCAGAGCTACCCCATGTGACAGAACAGAACTGCATCATAGGGTTTTCTTGGCTGTAATCTTTACAAGAGAAGATCTCCAAGTCTTTTCTCTCACAGACCCACTGGGTGGGTTCGAACTGTCAACATTTTGGTTAACAGATGATCACTTAACTGTTGCCCCACAAGGCTCCTTCTGGGACAGTATAGAGCTCAATGTATTTATTGAATTATTTATTCAACAGTTACTGAGCACTTACTCCATGCCAGGCATTATTCTAAGCATTAGGAAACAGCAGTAAATTAAAAAACAACAACAAAAATCTGTTCTCATGATGCTTATGTTCCAATGTTTTTTTTGGTCACAGTAAGATGATCATAAAATACAAAAAAAAATGTGTCAACTTTAGTAATTAAGTCAAAAGATAAACAAAAATTCCAGGTAATGGCAACAGCCATTTAGAAAAATAAAGCAAAACAAGAGTTTAGAGAGGAATTGACATGCTGTCTTAGATGGCTTGGCCAGGGAAGGTCTTTCTTGGGAAGGAACATTGGTGCAGAGGCATGAAGAAAGTGAGTTATGTAGCTATTTAGGGGAGAAAGTTCTAGGTAGAAGACTACCAAGTCCAAAGGTTACGAGATGGGAGCATGCCTGACGTGTGGTAGAGCAGCAAGGAACAACAATGTGTTTGGAGAGGTAGCCATACCAAATCATATACAGCTTTGCAGGTCATGAAGGAATGAATGAATTGTAGGAAAATGAAATAGCACAGTCATGAAGGCACGGAAGTATGATGCTTTCTTGAAATGGTGTGACTATAGGAAAAAAGTATACTTTTCCTACGTATTATGAGTTGAATTAGCAGCCCTGGTGGCACAATGGTTAAGTGCTCAGCTGCTGACCAAAAGGTTGGTTGTTCAAACCCACAAAGAAAAGACTTGGCAATCTGCTCCCATAAAGATTACAGCCTAGGAAACCCTATGGGGCTGGTCTACTGTGTCCTACAGGTACTCTATGAGTTAGAACCAACTTGACGACAACATACAACAACAATGGGTTGAATTGTGTTCCCCAAAAAGATATGTTGAAGTCCTAACCTTCAGTACCTGTGAATGTGATTTTATTTGAAAACAGGGTCTTTCAGATGTAATTAGTTAAGTTTACATGCTGTCATACCGGAGTAGGGTGGGCCCCAATCCAATATGACTAGTGTCCTTATAAAAAGAGGAGAGGAGACACAGACACAGAGACACACAGAAGGAAGGAGGCCATGTGAAGACAGAGGCAGAGATTGGAGTTGTGCTGCCACAAGCCCAGGAACTCTGGGACTACCAGAAGCTGAAAGAGACAAGGGAGGATCTTTCCCTAAAGACTTCAGACAGACTATGGCCCTACCAATACCCTAAATGTGAACTTCTAGCTTCCAGACTGTGAGAAAATAAATTTCTGTTATTTTACTCATAGTGACCCTATAGGACAGAGTAGAACTGCCCCATAGGGTTTCCAAGCAATGGCTGGTGGATTTGAACTGCTGACCTTTTGTTTAGCAGCCATAGCTCTTAACCACTGTGCCACCAGGGCTTGTATATTATGGCAGCACTACAAAACTCATACATTAGAGAATAGAGTTCAAAATCCTTACCTAAGGATTATGGCCCTACGCAATTTCACCTGAGTAAGTGTGTTATGGAATGAATTGTGTCCTCCAAAAATATGTGTCAACTTGGCTAGGCCATAATTCCCGCTATTGTGTGATTATCCACCATTTTGTCATCGGATGTGCATTTCCTATGTGTTGTAAATCCTGTCTCTCTGATGTTGGTCAGGTGGGATTAGTGGCAGTTATGTTAGTGAGGCAGGAATCAATCTAAAAGTTCAGGTTGTGTCTTGAGCCAATCTCTTTGAGATATAAAAGACAGAAGTGAACAGAGAGGCAGGGAGATCTCATACGACCAAGACAGAGCCAGAAGCGTGTCCTTTGGACCTTGGGTCCCTGTGGCTGAGAAGCTCCTAGACCAGGGGGAAGACTGATGACAAGGACCTTCTCCCAAAGCCGACAGAGAGAGAAAGCATTTCCCTGGAGCTGGCACCCTGAATTCAGACTTCTGGCCTCCTAGACTGTGAGAAAATAAATTTCTCTTTGTTAAGGCCATTCCCTTGTGGTATTTCTGTTACAGCAGCACTAGATAACTAAGACAAAGTGGAGTCTGATACATTTTTAAAAAACTTGGTTAAGGTAAAATAGGGAAAGGTGATGAACCTTTGTCTAAGGATTTTGAATTCTATTCTCTTGAACTGGGTAATCTTAAAGATTTTTGAACCACATAATCAGATTTGTGTTTTAAAAAGATATTATTCAAGGCCTTCCATACATTATTAATGGGATTGTTATTACTATTCAAGGCCTCTTTACTATTGGTGGGACTATAAATTGGCACAACAATGATGGAGGGCATTTTTTCAATAATCTATCCAAGTTTAAAATGCATTTGTGGGTATTTTATAGAAAGTCCACTTCTTGAGATTTACCTGACAGATGCATATGTAAAAAAGCACAGATATTTGTACAAGGATTGTCAATGCTTTTTAATTTGTAATTAAGAAAATTAGAAATAAATACTCATTAATAGGCGATTAGAAATCATGGTACTTCAAGCAATGGCATACTATGCAGCCATTAAAAAGAGAAAGCACCTCTAGACTGTTGTTGTTGTGTATTGTCAAGTTAATTCCAACTCATAGTGACTCTATAGGACAGAGCAGAACTTTCCCATAGGGTTTCCTAGGCTGTAATCTTTATGACGGAAGATTGCCAGATCTTTTCTCCTGCAAAGAAGCTGGTGGGTTTGAACCACCCACCTATCCATAAGTAGTGGAGCACTTAAACATTGCAGCACCAGAGTTCCTTACCTCTAGTCTACTATTATGGAAAGATGACCAAGACATATTGCTAAGTGAAAAATAAAATTATAAAGGAATATGCAAATTATGATCCCATTTGTGTAGAAAAGAGAATATAAGTACATGCATTTGTGTCTGCATAGATAATATATCTAAGAATAAATGATATTTTGTTTATTTCCAAGGAATTGTGTTTGGGCTGCAGTGGTGGGGTGGGGCTGGAGAATGAGGGAAGCATTTTACTTTACACTCTATGCCTTTTGATCATATTGCTGCCCCATAGAGTTTCCAAGGAGCAGCTGGTGGATTCAAACTGCTGACCTTTTGGTTGGGAGCCATGCTGTTAATCACTGTGGCACCACGGTTCCAAAGTTTTTATAGAGAGCATTTGTTACTTTTTAAAATAATCTTTTTAAAAGAAGAATAAAAAATACTGTTTTTATCCATAGGCAAACAATTGATGACAGTGTACTTGGAACATTAAAGCTGTTTCAGAAAAAGTAGCTTTAATAAAGAATAATAAATTAAAGACCTATTTATATAGTGCCATTTGAAGTACGCATTTCCAGCTAGCTAATTATATGTTCCTAGTACTAAGACAAGGAGCCATGGTGGCTCACTGGTTAAGCACTTGGCTGCTAACTGAAAAGTTGATGGTTCAAACCCACCAGCTGCTCCTTGGGAGAAAGATGTGGCAGTCTGCCTCTGTAAAGATTTAGCCTTGGAAACCCTATGGCGCAGTTCTACTCTGTCCTATAGGGTCACTACGAGTTAGAATTGACTCAAAGGCAGTGGTTTTGGGTTTGGTTCTTAGTACTAAGACAATGAAAACATCGCTTCAGGACACTTTTTAAAAATTCATGTAACCTGAAATACAGTTTAAATTAGCTCATCGAATATCATTGTCTCTTTATTTGAGTACTGACAGTCTGTGTGATATATTGGGCAGGGTTAATGTGTCCTCTGCTGATTTGGTATTGTTTTTCATCTTAGCATCATTTTGAAGCAGGAGATGCTAATCAATAGTCAAAAATGCCTCTGATGAATTTCTCCAGATATGATCTAAAAATTGGGGATTTATTTTTGCAATAATTTTTGAAATCATGTCATGAAAGCTGAATTTTAACAAGTGAGAAATAGTAAATGCCCTCAGATAATTAGTGTCTTTGTTTATTTCTTGTCTGACATCCTGATATCTACTATCTTGTTGGTCCATGTTTATGTATCTAACTTTGTTTCATCAACTAGATTTGAATAACTTGAAGGTAGAGAGAGTGCAGTATTCTTCTGTACAGCCATTAGCATGGCATGCAGTTGGCATGGTCTTCACAGAGGTTGAAATGGAGCTCTGACACATCAATTTTTTAGGTGACCAGTGTCATAGTTATCTAGCGCTGCTACAACAGAAATACCACAAGTGGGTAACTTTAAGAGATAGAAATTTATTTTCTCACAGTTAGGAGGCTAGAAATCCAAATTCAAAGTGCTCGTTCTAGGGGAAGTCTTTCTCTCTCTGTCACCTCTGGAGGAAAGTCCTTGTCTCTTCTGAGCTTCTGCTCCTGGGAGATCTTCATGAGGCTTGACAGCTTTATTCCCTCATCGCTACTTGCTCCCTTGGTAGTTTAATCTCTTTTATATCTCAAAAGAGACTGATTTAAGACACACCCCACACCAATCCTGCCTCATTAACATAACAAAGATAATCCATTCCCAAATGAGATTATAACTACAGGCATAGAGGTTAGGATTTACAGAACATATTTTGGGTGGAAACAATTCAATCCCTAACAACCAGTATGTTAGAATTGTGATTATTTTAAAAAAAGTCAGTCCTCTCTGTGTATCTTTTTGTCTCTCAATAAACCTCATACAGATATTTGTTGAGTGATCACAAGCCAATGCAGTGTACAGTTTTTGAGATTTGTCTCTGTGTCATCAAGGGAACACTGATTAGCATCAATTCCCTCATGTACCTGATCCTTTGGTGGGGCAGTCAGCTTCTTTCTATTCCTCATATCCTCAACTCCTTTTCCCTTACTTTCCTCAACCAATGGGTCACCAAGTCTTGCTTTTTGCATCTCTTAAACATCACATGGAGTATGGCACTTCTCTCAGGATCTCTGCCCTTTGTTCAGACTCTCTATGAGGCACACTGTGAGTGTGAGGCCCTAGCCAAAGGGTCCTCTTACTGCCTCAGGATGGGGAGCACTCCCACCGCCCCCCTTCCATGATAGGCCCTGGCACATTGTAGTTGTTTAATAAACATTTAAATAATGTTTTCATTTTTATGAAAAGTAGGATGCTAGTCTTAAACTAAACCAACAAAAATTTATTGAACATGCATGCTGTGCAGAGCTCTGGGCAAGATGCTATGAAGACTATGAGGAGATCTAAGATGCTAGATTCTTAAAATCTAAATGATGAAAGAAGTAACAATCAAATAGGGTTACCTAATAACCAAGTGGAAACCCTGGTGGCATAGTGGTTAACAGCTACGGCTGCTAACCAAAAGATCTGAAGTTCGAATCCACCAGGCACTCCTTGGAAACCCTGTGGGGCAGTTCTACTCTGTCCTATAGGGTCACTATGAGTTGGAATCGACTCCATGACAACGGGTTTGCTTTTGGAATAACCAAGTGGAGCCCTGGTGGCACGATGGTTAAGAGCTATGGCTGCTAGTCAAAAGCTTGGCAGTTCGAATCCACCAGGTGCTCCTTGGAAACCCTATGGGACAGTTCTTCTCTGTCCTACAGGGTCTCTGTGAGTTGGAATCAACTTAACTGCAATGAGTTTGGATTTTTTTTTTAATAACCAAGTATACAAAAACACAAGTGATGCCACAAGGCTGTCTATCATTAGTTGCTACATTTGTTATATAGGATATGAGTACTAAAATTTCAGAGGAGATAGTGATCATTGTGGCCTGCAGTGATCTGCAAAGACTACATGGAGAAAGAGAGAGGTAGCATGGTTTTAGAGGGAAAGTCAACATTTTATTGATGGAGACGTTATCCAAGTTTATGAGAAGGACCAGACAAGGGGCAGAATGCAGAGAGAGAGTAGGCCAATCTCCATAGAGCAGATTTTTTCTGCAGAATAGTGTTCTTTACTTTTTTCTTTTTTTAAGTTATGGATACTTTTGAGAATTTGATAAATAGTTTGAATTCCTCTAAAAAAATGACCATATAAAAATAGATGGCAAACATTTACATAAGTTTTGGTGATTTACACACACGTAGTTGATCAATGGGCATCGGAACGGAACCCACAGGGGTTCATAGATCCCTTCACTTAAGAACCACTTTTCAAGAGACAGTAATAGGAAGAGAGCTTTGGAGGGGTAGATTTTGGAATAGCTTAGATAACAGACTAAATGGGAAATAAGAGGAAAAATTAGAAAGACATTCAGTTTTGATTTAGACATTCTTGTTTTCCCTTCAACATTTTTATCTATAGAAACATGGGCAATGATGATACTTTCCTCCTCAGTTGTTGAGATGATTAATGGAGATACTGATGTAGAAAATGCTCTGTATAGAGCGTGTATATTTATTCTACAGGGAAGAAAGAAAGCCTGAGGATTTTTACTTAATGAATAACATGACTGGAATAGAATTTTAGAAGAGAAACTTGTTGGCAGTGTGCATGATGGAATGAAAGGGGAAGAAACTGTAACCACCAAAGTATAGAAGAGGAAAGAATACTGACATTCAGCAGATGAGTACAGCCCTCTCAGCATGGGTGAGAGAAAGATTTTTTTAAGGGAAGAAATGTCGCATGAGGAGGAGTTAACATTTAAAAATATTATGTCCTTTAAGAGGTCACTTTTCACAGGAACTTACTCCCACTTAGTAATTTAGAAAGGTGCGATTGCAATCATCATAAGTGTTCACTTAAAATATTCAAGAAATAACTGTGACTGATGTTGGTAGACTGTGTGGTAGATTTGTCACAGGAATAGAAGCCTCTTTTGGAGAGTTTAATACTAGATGACATAGGGAGGTGGGTTAGGATGACGTTCCCAAGAGTAATGCCATATGCTTGATTTCTATTTGGGACAGTTAGTTGGCTTCTTTCTACTCTCATCCTTAACCTCATAATCAGTTGGCTCACAGGTCCTAAACAACTGACATGCCCTTTCTCTTCTCTGTTTCCACTATACTTAGTTCAGAATTTTATCTATTTGGCTAGTCCATCACCTTTGTAAAGGGACTCTCTGCTTTTAGGCTTTTCCTCATTTCATGTTTCTGCAGTGCAGCCAGAATATTCCTTCTAAAATACAAATACGATCACATGTCTCTTCTGCTTTAAACTCTTCACTGACTCTTCAAGTCCTACAGATCAAGTCCACAGTTCTTAGCATGGCTTCGCCAGCCTTGTCTCCAATCTTTCCTGTCTACATGCTCAGCCACTGTATACCCTGCTGTTCCACAGGCTGCCATCTCTGCTGAGAATGCCATTGCTTTTTCTCTGCATGTAAGACTTCCACATATTCTACCTTAAACCTAATTGTAATTCTTAATGCATGAACATAGATTAATCATGAAAATCATACTACAAGGTTGTCCCTACTCTGCTCCTTATGTGTCACCTCATATATTTCTGGTATTTTTTTTCCTTCTCTCTCCCTATACATGCATGCGCACACACACATGCACACACACGTGCGCACACACACACATTTTCTGATTTTTAAATTTTAGACATTATCTAAAAATACTACTCTAGAAAATTAACATTTAGTTCCCTTGATTTCTCTCTCTGCAATATGCATTCACCCTCTCTGTTGGGTAAAAGTCTTATGTGTCTCCTCAGATCTCTCTGGTATTGCCTACCACCCAGACTATGTTGCTGCTCCAAGGAGACAACTAATTATTTGCCCTGACGGTGCTGGGCCCTTCTTCTTGGCTGCCAGCTGTACAGCTGGGCCAACTAACTTCATGCCCCAAATTTCCAGCTCTTGCCACCATATATGGACTTAGATGAAGCTCCACTCCTCAGGACATGACATTCAGCATCCCCAGTAGATGCTGTGGTTTAAAATCAGAAAAGGTGTGCATCAGGGTTGTATCCTTTCATCATACTTATTCAACCTGTGTGCTGAGCAAATAACCTGAGAAGCCACACTATATTAAGAAGAACACAGCATCAGGATTGGAGGAAGACTCATTAACAACTTGTAATATGTAGATGACACAACCTTGCTTGCAGAAAGTGAAGAGGACTTGAAGAACTTACTGAAGATCAAAGACTACAGCCTTTGGTATGAATTGCACCTTAAAATAAAGAAAACAAAAATCCTCACAATGGGATCAATAAGCAACATCATGATAAATAGAGAAAATATTGAAGTTGTCAAAGTTTTCATTTTACTTGAATCCACAATTAACGCCCATCGAACAGCATACCGCACTGGGCGAATCTGCTGCAAAAGACCTCTTTAAAGTATTAAAAAACAAAGATGTCACTTTGACGACTAAAGTCTGCCTGACCCAAGCCATAGTATTTTCAGTCACCTCTTATGCATGTGAAAGCTGGACAATGACGAAAGAAGACCAAAGAAAAATTAATGGCTTTGAAATACAATGTTGGTGAAGAATACTGCATATTCCATGGTTGCCAGAAGAACAAACAAATCTGTCTTGGAACAAGTACAACCAGAATGGTCCTTCAAAGCAAAGATGATGAAACTACATCTCACATAATTGGACATGTTGTCAGGAGGGATCAGTCCCTGGAGAAGGACATCATGCTTGGTAAAGTAGAGGGTCAGCAAAAAAGAGGAAGACCCTCAAGGAAATGGATTGACACAGTGGCTGCAACAATGGGCTCAAACGTAGCAATGATTGTGAGGATGGTACAGACTGGGGAACATTTCGTCCTGTTATGTTGCTATGAGTTGGTGTATATTCAATATTCTTTGCCATATTCTTTATATATTTTTTGTATAGTCAATATTATTTGCATATACGTGTATATACAGTTTTTGGTTAATTCAATATTCAGAGTTTAAATTATTAATACTATATAAATGTTACACATCTCAGAAAAACCAAAAGGCATGATTCTACTTTTTTTCTAAAATTTTATTTTCCCTGTAGATTAGATTTGCCGTGGATTTTTGTTGTTGTTTGCTTAATTTCCTATGCACCCGTCATTAATTCTGCCAAAACGAAAACCTTCTCAAAGTATAAATTACCTTATTGGCCAAAAGTGTCAGGCAACCTAACAGTGCTCCTTTTATCTTTGAGATTCTTACTGCAGTCCTGTGTTCTCTTGTTCCAATTTGTACTGTTATCCCTTAGACCTGACGTCTTTTTGACACTATTCAAATTTTCTCTGTGCGTCTCCTCTTTGTATTCTCTATTTCTTGGATGCAGTGTTTTCTTTTTTCTTGGTTTACTCCCCCACGTTGGTAAAGCACATTCTCTAGTAGCTTCCAGACAAAAGCTACATGAGAAGTGAACACCTGAAAAGGTCTTTATTTAATCCTCATATTTAAGTAATAGTTTATTTGGATATGGAATTTTTCATTGAAAATAAATTTTTATTAGAATTTTAAAGACATCACACTTTTTTTTATAGTATATTACATTACTCCTGAGAGGTTCAATACGAATCTTATTCCTAGTTCTTTAAATATGACCAGTTATTTTCTCTCAGGAAGCTTTAGGGTCTTATTTCATCTCCAACATTTTGGATTTCATAATGATGTGCTTGGTATGGGTCTTTTTAAATTTATTTAACAGAGTAAATGGAGTGGGCCTTTTCACTTTAGAAACTCATGTCCTTAGAGTCTAAGAAATTTTCTTGAATTATTTCTTTGATAATTTTTTAGGATGGCACAGGACCGGGCAGCATTTCATTCTGTTGTATACATGGTTGCTAAGAGTCAGAACTGACTCGACAGCACCTGTTATGGAAAATTGTGTCCCCCCAAAATGTGTGTCAAATTGGCTTGACCATGATTCCCAGTATTGTGTGATTGTCCACCATTTTGTTATCTGATGTAATTATTCTATGTTTTGTAAATCCTACCTCTACGATGTTAATGAGGCATGATTAGAGGCAGTTATGTTAATGAGACAGAACTCAATCTACAAGATTAGGTTGTGTCTTAAGTCAATCTCTTTTGAAATATAAGAGAGAAGCCACCAGAGAGACAGGGGGTCCTCATTACCACCAAGGAACAAGAGCCAGTAGAATAGCGTGTCCTTTGGAACCAGGGTCCCTGCTCTGAGAAGCTCTTCACCCAGGGAAGACTGATGACAAGGACCTTCCCCTAGAGCCTACAGAGAGAGAAAGCCTTCCCCTGGAGCTGGTGCCCTGAATTCAGACTTCTAGCCTCCTAGACTGTGAGAGAATAAATTTCTCTTTGTTAAAGCCATCCACTATGGTGGAGGAAGCAAGTGGGAGAGTGGGAGGGGATGAAGTTAAAGGCAACTGGGGCTCAGATCATGTCAAAGGGTTCAGACCTTTCAGGTAAGGCGGAAGCTATTGGGGGTTTTGCACCTAGGAGAGGCATGATCTGACATGTTTTAATGGAGTCGCTTTTTTTATTATTGTACTTTAGATAAAGGTTTACAGAACAAACTAGCTTCTCATTAAACAATTAGTACACATGTTGTTTTGTGACATTGGTTACCAACCCCATGATATGTCAACACTCTCCCTTCTCGACCTTGGGTTCCCTACTACCAGCTTTCCTGTCCCTTCCTGCCTTCTAGTCCTTGCACCTGTTCTGGTATGCCTTTAGTCTCATTTTGTTTTATGGGCCTGTCTAATCTTTGGCAGAAGGGCGAACCTCAGGAGTGACATCATTACTCAGCTAAGAGGGTGTCCGGGGGCAATACTCTTGGGGTTTCTCCAGTCTCTGTCAGGCCAGTTAAGTCTGGTGTTTTTTTGTGAGTTAGAATTTTGTTCTACATTTTTCTCCAGTTCTGTCCCCCAGGACCCTCTATTGTGATCCCTGTTAATGGAGTCACTTTGACTGTTGTGTTGAGAATAGCCTGAAAGACAGTAAGAGCAAAAGCAGGGGTACCATTTAGGAGCCTGCTGGAACAAATTAGGAGAGAAATAATGGTAGCTTGTACCAGGGGAGTGGCAGTGAGGATTGTGTGAAGTGGTTTAATTCTTCATATGTTTTGATGGTGTAAGTGTCATGATCTGCTGACAGACCATACTATATCTCTGGTGTGAAATAAAAGAAAAGGAGGGACGACATCAAGGTTTTGTCTTGAGTGTAAAAAAAAGAAGTTGCCAAAACTGAGATATGGAAAACTATAGGAGGAGCAGGTTGTTTTCATTTTATTTTATTTTTGGAGGCAAGGGTAAGTTAGAAGTAAGAATTAGGCACTGGAAGTGTGAGATATCTTTTATATATTGAAACTGAAATGTAAATTGGCAGTTTGATATTTAGGTTTGCATGGTCAGCAGAGGTATATAGGCTGAAGATATAGATGTAAAAGTCATCAGTATACAGGTGGTCCATAAGATCATGAGGAGTCCCTGGGTGGTGCAAATGGTTAATGAGCTTGGCTGCTAACCAAAAGGTTGAAGGTTTGAGTCCACCCAGAAGCATCTCAGAAGAAAGGCCTGGTGATCTACTTCTGAAAAATCAGCCAATGAAAATCCTACGAAGCATAGTTCTACTTTGACACACATGGGGTCCCCATGAGTATAGATTGACTTGACAGCAGCTATCTTTTTTTTTTTTTTAATTGGAGTAAGACCATGAGAGTTGAGAAGATAGCTTAGGGAGGTGAGTGTAGATTACAAAGAGATCTAAAGCTGAGTCTGGAACTTGCCTATATTTAGAGATTGGGGAGATGAGTAAGAAACAGCAGAAGAGACTGGCAGGAAATGAGTGGCCAGGAAGGTAGGAGGAAAATCAAGCATGTGTGAAGTTCCACAAGCCAAGTAAAGAAATTTTTCCAAGGAGGAGGGAATGGCCTACTCTGTCAAATGCTGCTGATAGGCACAGTAAGATGTTGTTGTTCACTGCTCTCGAGTTGGTTCCGACTCAAGGCAACTCTGTGTACTACAGGACGGATCACTGCCCAGTCCTAAGCCATCCTCCAATCATTGCTATGTTTCAGCCCATTGTTGCAGCCACTGTGTTAATCCATCTCCTTGAGGGTCTTCCTCTTTTTCCCTGACCTTCTACTTTACCAAGCATGATGTCCTTCTCCAGGGACTGGTCCCTTCTGATAACTTGTCCAAAGTATGTGAGACGAAGTCCTGCCATCCTTGCTTTTAAGGAGCATTCTGGTTGTACTTCTTGCAAGACAAATTTATTCGTTCTTCTGGCAGTCCATGGTATATTCAATATTCTTCACCAACGCCATAATTCAAAGGCATAAATTCTTCTTTGGCCTTCCTTATTCATTGTCCAGCTTTCGCAAGCTTACGAGGTGATTGAACATACTAAGTTTTGAGTCAGGCTCACCTTAGTCCTCAAAGTGACATCTTTGCTTTTTTAGCACAAAGTAAGATGAGGACTGAGAAATGACCTTCTTATTGTTGCTCTTGATTAGAACAGTTTCAGTAAAGTGGTAAGGGTAAAAATCAGATGGAGGTGGGGTAGGAGAAATGAAAGGGGAAGAACTGGAAACAGTGGGTGTTTCCTTAAAAGACAACTCTTTTAAGGAGTTTGGCTAAAAAAGGAAGAAGGGAAATTGGGTGGTAGCTGAAGCTCTATTTATATTTCCGATCCTCATATTATTCAGATGTGGAAACATCTGAGTTTATTCTCTTATTTTCTTCTAGTTTCCATTTCTTCCTGTTCTTATTCTGTTTGCTGGGAGAGTCCTCAATTTTGCCTTAAAAATCTGTCTATTCACTTTTTTTTTTCCTGTTATTTTAATTTCAAGAGCACTTCTTTGTTTTCTGATTGTTCATTTTTCATAAGTTCCATCGAGTGTAAGAACATTAATTTTTTTTTTTTACAAGTAATAAAGCTTTTCAATTTGGGTCTGGTTAGCTATATTCTTTTTGTCACCCCAAATTTATCAAAGAATAGTTAAGATGTACAAAATGGTATAAAGAATAACATCAAAATCCTTGTGCTTAAAATATATTATTACTTTATTTTAGTCTCGGTTTTGTTTTATAAATACCGTATCATCACATCTTCCAAAATAAAATTATATATTGAAGATGTTTTATTTAGTCTCAAGATTTTTCCTGCTGACTATATTGATCTTTAATTCTTCTAAGTTCAATCCACCTCTTGCTTTTTTCTGTTTGGTCTCTGTCTTTTGTGTTAGAGGACTGCCTCAAATATTTGGAGAACCTTGCCTGTTCCTCCATAGTTTAGAGTGGCACGCTGAAAAGCTCTTTAGAAGCTTTGGGTGCCTGGGCAACTCTGGCTGGCTGCCCACCTTCAGTAGACTGGGACCCAGCTCTTTCCTCATGAGACCTCCAAATGTCAATATCTGTAGGTATTCTCTCTTGAATCACTCTGTTTCTCCAGAGAGGAATCTTTCAATTTCCTGCTTAGCGGTAATAACTCCCAACTTGGGAAAGATAGAAGTTCTCACCATCCAGTATGCAATTTTTTTCACTTCATCTCCCTGTCTTCCATGTGACACCTTGCCCCTACCTTCAGCTGAGATTAGGGTCTGAGTCAAGGGCCTCTTGAGTTCAACTTTTCCTGGGAGTAAACTTCCTGTCTTCCACCTGGAGTTGAGGAGGGGTTGTTTCCTGGCTCTGAAGGCTAGAGGAAGGGGGGTGGGGTGCAGAGTAGTGGTGTCTTACAGCTCCATAGAGGTTTTTAACCAGTTCTGTTGTCAGCCCCCATATACACACTGTCTCTTAGAGGTAACTGGGGTTCTAGTGTCTGAGCCTTTTTGGGGTTCTATGGAACAAATCTATGCAACTCCTATCAGCATGCCCCCACTGCAGCAGTAGTTTCTAGCTTTCTCCTCTCTGCTCAGCCACTCACCACCTCTGCAGCTTCTTTCTATCTCTCACCTCCTCACCCATCATCCTCTTTGTTCTGTTGGGTAACTTTTGGGTTTAAACATTTGCTTTATGTAATCTTAAAGGAGTCATGAGGGATCTCATAAATAAGTATGTATGTTCAGTCATCCATAATTACCTGTGATGCCAATTCCTTATCCTTACCCAATTCAACTTTTAGAATTGACCCAACAGCAAACAACAATACCCAATTCAAATGTGATCTACTTGAGAAGATACCTACAGATAGACATAGCCATTTCCCCCTTAGGACTCTGATTTCTCTCATATGATAAATAAATCTCTATGTTACTCATGACTTTGTCTCTTTATTGAACTGTAAACTCTAGGAGGAAAAGGATGGTGACTTACTTACCCCACTTGAGTCTCCAGAGCCCAGCACAGCATTGAATGAATGCGTATCTGCAGAATTCACCTAAACAGTTTTTTTTAGAAATACCTGGTGTGAGTCATAAGGACAACAAGGTGCAAGAGTGGAATAAGACAATTTTATTGCAGAAGAAGTGGGTCTATGGAGCTGCCCAGTACTGCGCCATCCTCACAATCATTTCTATGTTTGAGCCCATTGTTGCAGCCACTGTGTCAATCTATCTCATTGAAGGTCTTCCTCTTTTTTGCTGACCCTGTACTTTACCAAGCATGATGTCTTTCTCCAGGGACTGGTCTCCCCTTATAATATGTTCAAAGTCAGATAGACGAAGTCTCACCATCCTCACTTCTAAGGAGCGTTCTGGCTGTACTTCTTCCAAGATGGATTTGTTTGTCCTTCTGGCAGTCCATGGTATATTCTATACTCTTCGTCAACACCATAATTCAAAGGTGTCAGTTCTTCTTTGGTCTTCCTTATTCAGTGTTCAGCTTTCACATGCATAAGAGGCAATTGAAAACACCATGGCTCAGGTCAGGCGCACCTTAGTCCTCAAAGTGACATCTTTGCTTTTTAACACTTTAAAGAGGTCTTTAGTAGCAGATTTGCCCAATGCAATGCATCTTTTGATTGCTTGACTGTTGCTTCCTTGGGCGTTGATTGTGGATCCAAGTAAAATGAAATCCTTGACAACTTCAATCTTTTCACTGTTTATCATGATGTTGCTTATTGGCCAAGTTGTGAGAATTTTGATTTTCTTTATGTTGAAGTGTAATCCATACTGAAGACTGTGGTCTTTGATCTTCATCAGTAAGTGCTTCAAGTCCTCTTCACTTTCTGCAAGCAAGGTTGTGTCATCTGCATATCACAAGATGTTAATGAATCTTCCTCCAATCCTGTCTTAGTTCTCTAGTGCTGCTGTAATAGAAATACCACAAGTGGATGGCTTTAACAAAGAGAAATTTATTTTCTCACAGTCTAGGAGGCTAGAAGTCCAAAATCAGGGTGCCAGCTGTAGGGGAAGGATTTTTTTCTCCGTTGGCTCTGGGGCAAGGTCCTTGTCATCAATCTTCCCTGGTCGAGGAGCTTCTCAGAGCAGGGACCCTGGGTCCAAAGGACATGCTATTGTCCTGGCTCTTGTTTCTTGGTGGTATGAGGTCCCCCTGTCTTTCTGCTTGCTTCTCTCTTTCATAACTCAAAAGAGACTGGCTTCAGATGCAATCGAATCTTGTAGATTGAATCCTGCCTCATGAACATAACTGCCACTAATCCCATCTCATTAACATCATAGAGATAGGATTTACAACAAATAGGAAAATTACATCAGATGTCAGAATGGTGGACAATCACACAATACTGGGAATCATGGCCTAGCCAAACTGATACACATTTTTGGGGAACACATTTCAATCAATAACAAATCATGATACCCAATTCTTCATATAGTCCAGCTTCTCGGATTATTTGCTCAGCATACAAATTGAATAACTACTGTGAAAGGATACAACCCCAACATACACCTTTCCTGACTTTAAATCACACAGTATCCCCTTGTTCTGTTCAAAAGACTGCCTCTTGGTCTATGTACAGGTTCCTCATGAGCATAATTAAGTGTTCTGGAATTCCCGTTCTTTGCAATGTTATCCATAATTTGTTATGATCCACACAGTCGAATGCCTTTGCATAGTCAATAAAACACAGGTAAACATCTTTCTGGTATTCTCTGCTTTTAGCCAGGATCCATCTGACATCAGCGATGATATTGCTGGTTCCACGTCCTCTTCTGAATCCAGCTTGAGTTTCTGGCAGTTCCTTGTCAATGTACTGCAGCAACCACTTTTGAATAATCTTCAGAAAAATTTTACTTGAGTGTGACATTAATGATATTGTTCGATAATGTCTGCATTCGGTTGGATCACCTTTCTTTGGAATAGGCATAAATATGGATCTATTCCAACTGGTTGGCCATGTAGCTGTCTTCCAAATTTCTTGGCATAGACGAGTGAGCATCTCCAGCGCTACATCCATTTGTTGAAACATCTCAGTTGGTGTTCTGTCAATTCCTGGAGCCTTGTTTTTTTGCCAGTGTCTTCAGTGCAGCTTGGACTTCTTCCTTCACAACCATCGGTTCTTGATCATATGCTGCCTCATGAAATGGTTGAATGTTGACCAATTCTTTTTGGTACAGTGAGTCTGTGTATTCCTTATATCTTCTTTTGATGCTTCCTGTGTTGTTCAATATTTTGCTCATGTTGTTGTTGTTGCTAGGTGCTGTCGAGTTGCTTCTGACTCATATTGACCCTATGTGCATACCCTATGTACGTACCCTATGAAGGAAATACTGCCTAGTCCTGCACCGTCTTCACTATCGTTGTTATGCTTTAGTACATTGTTGCAGCCACTGTGTCAATCTATCTCATTGAGGGTCTTCCTTTTTTTCATTGACCCTCTACTTTACCAAGCATGATCTCCTTCTCCAGTGATTGATCCTTCCTGATAACACGTCCAAATTATGTGAGAGGAAGTCTCACCATCCTTGCTTCTAAGGAGCATTCTGGCTATACTTCTTCCAAGACAGATTTGTTTGTTCTTTTGGCAGTCCGTGGTATATTCAATATTCTTTGCCAACACCATAATTCAAAGGTGCCAATTCTTCTTTGGTCTTCCTTATTCGTTGTCCAACTTTCACAGACATATAAGGCGATTGAAAAACACCATGGCTTGGATGAGGCGCACCTTAGTCTTTAAGGTGACATCTTTGCTTTTTAACACTTTGAAGGTCTTTTGCAGCAGATCTGCCCAATGCAATGCATCGTGTGATTCTTGACTGCTGCTTTCATGGGCGTTGATTGTGACCTAAGTAAAATGAAATCCTTGACAACTTCAATCTTTTCTCCGTTTATCATGATGTTGCGTATTTGTCCAGTTGTGAGGATTTTTGTTTTCTTTATGTTGAGGTGTAATCCATACTGAAGGCTGTGGTCTTTGATCTTCATCAGTAAGTGCTTCAAGTCCTCTTCACTTTCAGCAAGCAAGGTTGTATCATCTGCGTAACACAGGTTGTTAATGAGTCTTCCTCCAATCCTGATGCACCGTTCTTCCTCATATAGTTCAGCTTCTTGGATTATTTGCTCAGCATACAGATTGAATAACTACTGTGAAAGGATACAACCCTGAAAAACACATTTTCTGACTTTAAACCTACTGTATCCCTTTGTTCTGTTTGAAAGACTGCCTCTTGATCTATGTACAGGTTCCTCATGAGCTCAGTTAGGTGTTCTGGAATTCCCATTCTTTACAATGTTATCCATAATTTGTTATGATCCGCACAGTCAAATGCCTTTGCATGGTCAATGAAGCACAGGTAAACATCTTTCTGGTATTCTCTGCTTTTAGCCAGGATCCATCTGACATCAGCGATGATATTCCTGGTTCCATGTCCTCTTCTGAATCCAGCTTGAATTTCTGGCAGTTCCCTATTGATGTAGCACTGCAGCCACTTTTGAATGATCTTCAGCAAAATTTTACTTGAGTGTGATATTAATGATATTGATGGATAATTTCTGCATTCTGTTGGATCACCTTTCTTTGGAATAGGCATAAATATGGGTCTCTTCCAGTCAGCTGGCCATGTAGCTGTCTTCCAAATTTCTTGGCATAGACAAGTGAACACTTCAGCACTGCATCCCTTTGTTGAAACATCTCAATTGATATTCCACCAATTCCTGGAGTCTCGTTTTTTGCCAATGCCTTCAGTGCAGCTTGGACCTCTTCCTTCACAACCATCAGTTTCAGATTATAAGCAACCTCCTGCAGTGGTTGAACATCAACCAGTTCTTTTTGGTACAGTGACTCTGTGTATTCCTTCTTTGATGCTTCCTGCGTCATTTAATATTTTCCCAATAGAATCCTTCAATATTGCAACTTGAGGCTTGAATTTTTAATCAGTTCCTTCAGCTTGAGAAATGCCGAGCGTGTTCATCCCTTTTGGTTTTCGCATTCCAGGCCTTTCACATGTCATTATAATACTTTATTTTACCCATAGAATCCTTCAGTTTTGCAACTCAAGGCTTGAATTTTTCTTCAATTCTTTCAGCTTGAGAAATGCTGAGTGTGTTCTTCCCTTTTGGTTTTCCAACTTCAGGTCTTTGCACATGTCATTATAGTACTCGCCTTCTCAAGCCGCTCTTTGAAATCTTCTGTTCAGCTCTTTTACTTCATCATGTCTTCCATTAGCTTTAGCTACTCTATGTTGAAAAGCAAGTTTTAGAGTCTCCTCTGACATTCATTTTGGTCTTTTTTGTCTTTCCTGTCTTTTTAATGGCCTCTTGCTTTCTTCATTTATGATGTCCTTGATGTCATTCCACAACTCACCTGGTCTTTGATCATTAGTGTTTATGTGTCAAATCTGTTCTTGAAATGGCCTTTAAATTCAGATGCGATATACTCAACATCGTACTTTGGCTTTCGTGGACTTGTTCTAATTTTCTTCAGCTTCAACTTGAGCTTGCATATGAGCAACTGATGGTCTGTTTCACAGTCAGCCCCTGGCCTTCTTCTGACTGATGATACTGAGGTTTTCCATCGTCTCTTTTCACAGATATAGTTGATCTGATTCCTGAGTATTCCATCTGGCAAGGTCCACATGTATAGTTGCTGTTTATGTTGGTGAAAAAAGGTATTTGCAATGTGGAAGTCGTTGGTCTTGCAAAATTCTATTATGTGATCTCTGGCATCATTTCTATCATCAAGGCCATATTTTCCACCTACTGATCCTTCTTCTTTGTTTCCAACTTTTGCATTCCAATCGCCAGTGACTATCAATGCATCTTTCATACTGAAGTTGGTAAAAATCTTCAGTTTCTTCATCTTTGGCCTTAGTGGTTGGTGCATAAATTTAAATAATAGTCGTATTAACTGGTTGTCCTTATAGGCATATGGATACTATCCTATCACTGACAGCACTGTACTTTGGGATAGATCTTGAAATGCTCTTTTTGATAGTGAATGCAACATCATTCCTCTTCATCCTGTCCTTCCCAGCATAGTAGACCATATGAGTGTCTGATTCAGAATGGCTATTATTGTCCATTTCAGCTCACTAATGCCTAGGATATCGATCTTTATGCGTTCCGTTTCATATTTGACGACTTCCAATTTTCCTAGATTCATACTTCGTACCTTCCATGTTTCAATTATTAATGGATGTTTGCAGCTGTTTCTTCTCATTTGGAGTTATGCCATATCAACAAGTGAAGGTCCCAAAGCTTGACTCCATCCGTGTCACTAAGGTTGACTCTACTTTGAGGAGGCGACTCTTCTCCTGTTGTATTTTGAGTGCCCTCCAACCTGAAGGGCTCATCTTCCTGCTTTATATCAGACAATGTTCTGCTGCTATTCATAAGTTGTTCACTGGCTAATTTTTTTTTCAGACGTAGACTTCCAGGTCCTTCTTCCTAGTCTTTCTTAGTCTGGAAGTTCAGCTGAAACCTGTCCTCCATGGGTGACCCTACTGGTATTTGAAATACTGATGACATAGCTTCCAGCATCACAGCAACACGCAAGCCACCACAGTATGACAAACTGACAGACGTGTGGGGGCATGAATCATAGGACTTATTGTTTTCACTCTTCAGGTTTGGAAGCAAGGAAGGGCAGAGCATGTGACATTGACTAATAAAAAAGTATATGTAATCACTGGTTGTTGAAAAACTTTAACAACTTATTAAGCATGACATTTTCTTTGATACTTATAGTAAACTCTGGAACAACATTGGTGGAAAAGAATGGAAACTAACTTGAGTATTGAAATGGATAAATTATTCATTCATGTAATTTTCTTTTTGGGGAACTAGACATTGCAAATGCAGTGGTGAATAAAATATACACGGTCCTTGTTATCTTTGAGCCTAGAGACTAATGGGGAAACAGGCTCTAAGTAAAACCCTAAATATATGATTGTAAGGTATAGGGCATTTTAAGAGATACTATCAGGAATGGGGTGGTGGTATAATTTAGATTAAGTTATGAGAAGGCTTTTATTATGAAAGAATGTTTAATCTGAGATATAACAGATAATTAAAAATCATCCAAGTGAACACTGAGGGTAAGAATATTCAGGAACACTTTGGGCAGGAAACATCTGGTGAGTTCAGGAGTTGGCTGATGTTTGTTAAGGGGGGAGAATGGTTGAGTATGAGGCTGCAGAAGCCAACAAGGATCAGAAACACCCAGCCTTCTGGAGGGTGTTAAGGATGCTTTATGTTGTGGTGCAAACAGTTAACTTGCTTGGCTGCTAACTGAAAAGTTGGCAGTTCAAAAGAAAAAAAAGTTGGTGGTTCGAGTCCACCCAGAGGCATCTTAGAAGAAAGGCCTGGTGATCTACTTCTGAAAAATCAGCCATTGAAAACCCTCTGGAACAAAGTTCTACTGTGAGACACATGGGATTGCCAGCCATGAGTCAGAACTGACCTGATGACAACTGGTTTTTATGTTGTTATAAGGAACCTTGGTGGTGCAGTGGTTAAGAGCTTGGCTGCCAATCGAAAGCAGTTTGAACCCACCAGCTGCTCTGTGGGAGAAAGATGTGGCAGTCTGCTTTCATTAAGATTTCAGCCCTGGAAACCCTATGGGGCAGTTTTACTCTGTCCTATAGGGTTGCTGTGAGTTAGAATTAACTAGATGGCAATGGGTTTGGTTTTTGTTTTTTTTGGTAAGTAATATGAAGAGCCATTGAATGATCTTAGCAAAGAAGTAATTTTATTTATGTTTAATAAAAGATCATGTTGGTTGCTGTTGGGAGAAGGGTTTGGAGAGAGACAAGAGTGGTGGCCTGAGGGCAGATAGGAAGCTAAGGCAGTGACCTTGCAGGCTAGCGTGTTAGCAGTGGAAATGGAGAAAAGTGGTTGCATGTGAGATTTATTTGAGGGACGTTAACAAGACCCACTGACAGATTAAATGTCGGGAGATGAGGGAAAGAGAGCAGTCACAGACGACTTCTAGTTTTCAGGGGCAACTGAGGGAAGTAGAGATTTGAGAAAAGTATCACAAACCAGGGAAGAAACACAACATAGTGTAATTATTAAGGGCAGTTAATAGAAACCTTTTTTTTTTTTTTTTTTCCTGATTACCAGTCTGTCAAGTTCTAGATCATGCTCTATTTCTTCATGAAATCTCCTCTGATTACCTGAGGTGAAAGTCAGTTCACTGTCTCCTCTTATCTTCTGCAGCAATTGTTACTCATCTGAATTGTCTCATCCTGTCCTTTATCCTGCATATCTTGATATGTGATGTTTCTTTTCTCCCCTCATAGATTTTAAACTCAGTGGCAGGGACCTTGTCTTAAACTCTTTGAATTCTCAAAATCATCTAGTAAAGTTTGGTACACAGCAAGTTCTCAATAAACATTGTTTGACTACTTAATTGAAAATATTATTATTTTGGAGAGAAAGTGTGAAAAGGACAGATGTTATTGGTAGTGATTTCTTCTCCATTCTGTTCATAGAGAATAAAATAGATCATGTACATTATCTAATTTCTACATGTCTCTGTGAGGACAGTCTATAAAGAATTCTAGAATAATTTATGGTACATATAATTTATTGTAATGTATAGGTTTAATGGAAACCCTGATGGCATAGTGGTTAAGAGCTACGGCTGCTAATCAAAAGGTCGGCAGTTCACATCCACCGGGCAGTCCTTGGAAACCGTATGGGGCAGTTCTACTCTGTCCTGTAGGGTTGCTATGACTTGGAATTGGCTCAATGGCAACGGGTTTGGTTTTTTTTTGGTATAGGTTTAATAAAGAGAAAATGAAGGAATTCAATGTATTTGTTTTTAAGCCTCTAAATTAACTGTTCCCCTCATGAATTAGAGATGCTGGTTACATTCTGAAGAGAACATGGTGATGGTGGGGATGGGAGAAGGGGCTGAGAGAGGACTCATTAAAATGCATACACAATGTGATTCTGTGTAATATATGAAAAGTGATATGACCTTAGAGTTCCCAAAAAGGTCCCTAAATTGATGACCATAATAGTAGAGCCCATATCTTACATGTCAAATAGTGGTGAAAATAGAATGGGCGTGCTACCTTGTAGATCTTTGATGGACACCTTCTCCGACTGCTCCTTCATCTCTGACCACTCTCCAAGCAGCCTCTTACAGCTTTGCCCATGATCCTCTGGAAACAATGGAGTGAAGAGTGGGGTCAGGAGCTCTCACTTTTGCTACTTAGCTATCAGCTCCTGTTGCTGTTATTTTTCACAACTGTTGTTGTTATTAGCTGCTGTTGAGTCAGCCCCTGACTCATGGTGGCCCCAGGCACAGGATGCTGCCCAGTCCTGTGCCATCCCCATGATTAGTTTCAGATAGAACCATTGTGATCCATTGGTTTTTATTGATTGATTTTCAGAATTACATTACCAGGCCTTTCCCCCTAGTCTGTCTTTGTCTGGAAGCTCCACTGAAACCTGTTCAGCATCACACATAACCTCCACCGACAGATGGGTGGTAGCTGCACATGAGGTGCATGGGAATCAAACCTGGATCTCCTGCATGGAATGTAAGAATTCTACCACTGAACCACTACTGCCCCCTTATCACAACTAGCCCCTCGCTAATGTGAGCATTTACATAGACATAAAATACATATTTATTGAACACCTAATATAGATTTCGTGCTAGGCTGCTTTGAAGAAGTAGGTATGGGGAAAAAAAAAAGTATGCTTTCGAGGGGCATACAGTGGCAAGCCAGGCATGTACACCTGCATATAACTGTAAAGAAATAGAGATTTTTATTTTCTTATGGTATGGAAGCTTAGCTCTCTGTTTCAGGCTTTAGAATCAGGTCAGCAGTTTGATTTTTCCATGTAGAAGCTATGTGATCTCCGGCAAATTATTTAATTTCTCTATAAGGTCACTATGAGTTGGAATTGACTCGATGGCAATGGGTTTTTGGAGCCTTATTTGAGTCCTAAAATGAAGATACCAGTTGCCATCCAGTCGATTCCGACTCATGGCAACCCCATATGTGTTGGAGTAAAACTTCGCTCCACAGGGTTTTCAAAGGCTGACGTTTCAGAAGTAGATTGTTAGGGCTTTCTTCGGAGGCTAATCTCCAACTTTTCAGTTAGCAGCCGAGTGTGTTAAC
This sequence comes from Trichechus manatus latirostris, assembly GCF_000243295.1. Taxonomy (NCBI): domain Eukaryota; kingdom Metazoa; phylum Chordata; class Mammalia; order Sirenia; family Trichechidae; genus Trichechus; species Trichechus manatus. The sequence goes on along the minus strand of NW_004444055.1, from coordinate 1,157,032 downwards.
AGTTTGTTCCACCTACGGACTCCAAAATGAAGACAGTGATAGCTTTAATTCTAGGTTCTTACAAGAATTACATGAGATAATGTAGTCAAAGCTCAGTGTACAGTATTACACAGGGTGTATAGGATGAATGTTGAATAAATCATACATGTATATAAACATAAAGATATATTTCACTTGTCTAACAAGTGCTTGCATATTCATTTGTGGCTGTAACCATTCCTTTGCAAAAGCAAAGTTTATGATTATGATCTGCTTCCTGGGGCTGAGTCAGACCAGTTGGCCCGATGATCTACTGTTTCTTCATAGCCCATGCAGTGCCCTTCCATGGTTTAGCCTCCCACCCACTCCACCCTTCCCGCTCCCTCCTAATTGCCTCCCACCCGCCCTCACAGGACATGACTTTCCCTTTCTCCCACTCCAAATAGTTATGCAAGAGTCAGGCTGCTCTTTATCCTAGGAGCCCTTATAAAACAAACTTGAGAATAAATACTTGGCTATTTCAAAGCATGAAATGAGGCAACTTGTCTCTCATATCACCCATGAGTTGAGAAATTTATCTGGCATGAGTTTTGATACCATCTTCTTTACTGATTTGGAATAAACCTGGTAAGTTTTTCACTCCTGGTTTCAGTTTCTTGTTTGTAAAACAAATGACTGTGAAATCGCAAAGATGGGTTGCCTGTGATGACTGGAGCTGTGTTATGGTGAGTGGCACTGGAAAAGTGTTTGGTGGGAAGATGGTTGTCAGAGAAATCAAGAGATCTGGATCCTTAATATCCCTAACAGGCTGATCTTAGATTGGAGATTAAAGTGTGGGAAAAGAGGAACAGAAATGATTCTTTCAAAATATCATGACTCACCTCCACCTTATGCTGGCAATGTTTCTTCTCTTTCTCATTTGGTCTGAAGACAGGGAAGGGGTGAAGACTACCTGAGAACGGGATGGAAGAATGAATATCAGAATAACAGGGTATTCATGTTGGGAGTGGAGTAGTCAGAGCAAAGTAGCAGTTCTACCCAGGACTTTTCTCATATGGGCACCAAAGGGCATTGCCTTTGGTTTGTCTTCAAGAAGGATAATTTGAAAAGTTAAGGGATGAACACTATGATATTATGGACCTATTGTGCAAGATTTTATCTAATGTTTTCTCAAATGGACTTATAATTTTCAGCCAGTATTGGACTAATGATTCACTGAACCTATTGTGCAAGATTTTAGCTAATATTTTCTCAGATGGACTTGTATTTTCAGCCAGTATTGTATCTTTGGGTGATGATTTTCATAAAGTAAAAAATTTATTTTTTATTTTATGAAAATTTATAATGTTCTAGAAATGATAGAAAAGGATTCTGACCTCTGAGAGGAGGCTGTAATATCACTCCCACTCCTCTTCTCAACCACCCTTCCCACATTAAAATAAATTACCCAGTGAAGATTTGAAAATAAGAGTGAAGATACTTCCTATTACTTCTAAGTCACTGTCTCCAGGAGATATGACTGCCTTGACTTGCTCAGAAGGAAGTATCAGACCCATTGCCACTGAGGAGAATCCAACTCATAGTGACCCTATAGGACAAAGTAGAACTGCCTCATAGGGTTTCTAAGAAGCAGCTGGTGAATTCAAATTGCAGACATTTTGGTTAGCAGCTGTAGCTCTTAGCCACTGTGCCACCAGCGCTCCTCAGAAGGAACAGAACCTGTTATATGTAGTCAGGATTTCTTTAAAACAACATATCACATAAACAACAAAACACAGTGCTATAATGCCATTGACACTGTCATTTCACTCATTTTAAAACAAATGCTTACTTTTTGTGACTGTCACTGTGACAGATTCAACATGTGAAAATAAATCTAATTCATCCAGAATTTAGTTTTTCTATAAAATGCTACTCATTTGCAGGGAGAAAAGTGAAAGGGTGATGTGACATAAGAATCACTAGACTGGGCAAGGAAGTGCTGCAGGAGAAACTCTGCATTCAATGTTCAGGGAAGACCTCTCTGGGGAGGTTATATTTGAGCTGAGAATAGATAGCAATAACAACAAAGGTAACAATAACAACCCAAACAATAATGATCAATAATTAGTGAATTCTTAATTACAGTCATTCACATACATTAATTCACCATGTCCTGGGGTTCAGGCTCCCGAGTCTCTGCTTTTAAAAGTCCCTGCTCTTGGGGTTAAGTAATATGAGAAACTGAGGAAGAATATTCCAGGAAAAGGAATGGCAGGTATAAAGTCTCTAAGCAGGCATGAAACCAGTTATGCTGAGGAACTGAAAGAAGTTCAGAGTGGCTTATGGGTAATGAGTTAGGGAGGAAGGTTGTAAGTCTGGGGAACTGTTTTGGGGGCCATAGTAATGAGTTTTAATTTTATTCTTCAATGTAATGGAAGATTTTAAGCAAGGGAGCAACATGATCAGATCTACCAATTAGTTCCTGTTTATCTCATTCATTATTATTTCTTTTTAGATATTTGAAGACACACATACTTCTAATTTGTACTCTACCTATGCAATGAACCTTCACATACCTGGAGAACTGACTCAGGATAGTTTCTTAAAAAGTCATAATAGTTTGTCTTCATTCAACAGATATTTATTGTGTAATAAAATTTAACTATCAAATATTTCTGCTCTTTAAAACATCCAGGACTAAATAATTGACCAGGTTGAATAACGTCGTCCATCTACCACAGTTAGAACTAGGCACGTTGACCATTCCAGAAGACTGTTTCTATTTGGTACATTTTCCTCTTGACCTTAAGACTTCAAAGAAAGTATAAATATTTAACATCTTAGGAGCAATTTGAGCAGTCATAGCTTGCTCTGATATTAAAAATGCAATAGTGATGGAAAAAAGTCTTTGTAGCAGAATACAGACCCAGTTCTAGATAAATATAGCTTTCTGTCCATAAACTTTGCTCTCAAAAAGCCATGCCTTCCATTTCAACAGGATTGCTTCTTTTAGATTTGCCTTTTTAATACATTGAGTCATTGTTTGGTGATCAGAACTGTCTCCCCTAACGTTTCATTTTACTAGGAAACTGGCTCCAGGGTTTGATTACACATAACCGGGAATGTCCACCATGTAAGCAAGGACAAAGCTCTTTGTTGGTATGTAGGTAGTGAGAAGGTTAACATTTTAAAATACCACAGCAGGTAGAAACAGAAATAACTTTTCTACTCCTGTGCAGAATTAGAGGGCTGTGTTCTCTTAGAAGGAAGGAGTAGATATTTTGGCAGTTCCAAATCTTATGAGAGTTCTCTGAGCAGAAAAACAAAAGAAAAGGAAAAATTAAAAATAAGGAATAACTTAGAACTTAGGGTATTTAGAACGTGGAAGAATAGTTGACTCATGAGGCTGGTGGGATTGTTTTAGATGAATTACTAATGAAAAGGCAGAAAATGTTTGTTTTAAATGTAGGCACTAAGTGTTTATTATTTGAGTCCAGAAATGGATGGGAGTAAGTAAAAGGGGATGTTCTCTTAGTAGGTTGATATTTTTGGCAATAGTACAACTGATGTTGCAAGAAGGGAAACAGTCTCAAGATGGAAATCTCTTACAGGTTGGCATGTGCCCAAGACTGAAATGTTGACAGGGAAGTACAGGCACACCCAAAAACATCCTGATTAAGTCACAAGTGTTGTATAAAACCAAGTGGGGAGAGCAAATATTTTATAACTAGTAAGTATATTCTGGTAGTTGTCTTATAAATGATGTGTGTAGCGTGTGATAACAAAATCTCAGGACACAAGGTAGGTGTTTTACACTTCTGTTGTAAAGCAGAGTTTTGCTTAGAGAATCATATGCTGTTTGATTTAGAAAAGATTTTCAGATCATCACTTCAAGTGGATTTTTTTTCCCCCAGAAATAACTCCTTTCAAATGAGATCTTAAGTGGAATTCTACTATATAAAATAAAGGATATTTTATTAGTCAAAATAATTTTTCAGTTCAATTTGACCATAATTTACTCGATATATAGTCAATAAAGAAAATCATTGAGGTTGTTTTGATTAATAAAAAACTTGGAACCAGAGCAAGTGTGACACTTGTGATTTTATGTAATCCTCAGCATCAAATTGATTTCAGTATTTTGTTGTGGTTTGATATTATCAAGAAAATCCTGATTAACTCCCCAAAAAACTGGTTGCACATGGGTCTGCTTTTAGCAGATCGCCTTGCAACCTCAGGAGACTCTTGTAGGAAAAGCCTTTACTCTGAGGCCCATTTAAAAATGAACCAAACTAGAAACTCAAGTTAATGCCTTGGTGGTTTCCAATGTGTTAACTTCTGGCATATAACTCCTTTGAGTGTTTTAAATATTATGATAGTTAAAATATCTCAAAAAACTCTTAAAATGAAAATCGAGCCCAACATCTGTGACACCCTTGAAGCTCTCCCACAGACACCTAGGGCCGAAAAGAACATTAAGGGTTGTTAGTGGTAGTGTGATAATGATTTCAGGCTTCTCAAAAACTAAGGAGTGTGCAATCCAGCTAAATAAACAAGCTTAATATTGTTAAATAATGTAATTAACATTCTAGCTAGGAAATGTTCCAGTCAGGACTGGAATCTGGGCCTCTTGACCTCTTTCTTGTTTTATTTTTCATGGAGAATGAGTTCAACACAATATAATAATGATGCACATATTGTCAGTTCTATTCATTTAGCACTTTATTAGAATATTCCTTGTTGGCCTGCATTCTATCCTTTTAAAATGTGTTTCACCAGCTAGATTTAAAGTCCCTTACCTAAAGGAACCAAACCACATATTTTTTGATAACCACTAGCACCATGTGCACATAGTAAAAATGTAATAATGACATATATATTGATCATACATTTAAGGAATGAATGAACTTATTCTCAAATAAACATCTATTATTTACAATTTACTTGATGGAAGACACTGTGGATGCTTCCAACTGAACTACTTTCAGTGCATAGATGAATCTATCCACATTTTTATTTTAAATACCCAGGAGTGGAATTTCTGGGTTATATGGTAATTCTGTGTTTAACTTTATATGGTAATGCTATGTTTAAATTTTTTACTTATGGTTATTCTATGTTAAACTTTTTTAACCACCAAACTTTTTTTCACAGTGGCTGCACCATTTCACATTCCCACCAATGCACAAGAGTTCCAACATCTCCACATCCTCACCAACACTTGTTATTTTCCTTTTTTTTTGGTAATAGCCATCTAGTGGGTGTGAAGTGGTATCTCACTGTGGTTTCGATTTGCATTTTCCTAAAATTTTTATTGTAAATTTTATTTTATCCACAATTTAATTTTAGACAAATTTGTGTACTTTAATTAATTAAGCAAACATATGTTGAATATCCACTGTGTCTCCAGCATTGGGATAATTCTATGGATACAATGGTAAGTCTTTTGTGGGATTATTTCGCATATTGTAAATATAAACAGTTATTCAATAGAAACCATCTTGTTAATGGGTGGCCATCATTGCTGAGTCTGTCATTAAATTGAGTTTGTAATTGGGATAGTTTATATTTTCCCCTTCTCTCACTTAGAATGGTAGTTTTCTAAAACTGAAATATCTTTAGTTCTGATTTTATGTTGCAGGGAGATTAAAATTACTTCTTCAGAAATATCCTGGCTTTGCTTAATGATATTTCATGTCTCATTCTTATATAGGAGGATTGTTACCCATCCAAGTGGAAGTCTTGTTTAGCTCATTAATTTTCATAACAAAATGTTAATCTTATTTTTTTTCTGAAGTGTTGGGTTGAAACATATAAAATCAACATTTTGTAGATCAAAAATGTTTCAATGTTGGCAGTTGCATATGGTTCTGCCTAATGTATGAGTTCAACTCAAATCAATACATTGTTTGCTTTCCAACTCTTATCAAAAGTTCTGTGAATGAAAACGATAATGATGAGGTTTTGTTTAAAGTTGAGATTAACAAACTTTTTCTGTAAAGGGCTAGATAGTAAATATTCTACGCTTTGCAAGCCATGTTGTCTGTTGCAACTACTCAACTCTTGTTGCAGTGTGGAAACAGTCATAGACAATAAGTAAATGAGTGGATGTGGCTGTGTTCCAATAAAATTTTATTTACAAGAACAGGTGATGGGCCAGATTTGGCCTGGAGCCCATAGTTTACTCATCCCTTGTTTAAAGGATAGAGAGCTATATCCTTGGACAATGTTATCTTGGTATGAATTGCTATGAATTGCCTTTGCTGGATTACTACGTGTTATTTTGCTCCAAACATTTATTGGGCAAACAGTTGAGAAACAACGTTACGAAGTTCTGTATTACATTTGCACTTAGGATGCCACTAAGAATATAATTAACAAGATGAATCAGTATTTCACATAAAATATTTCTTCCAGAGCTAAGATCTAGGAAATAATTTACTTCTTCCCCTGTCTAATTGATTTTTTGATTATCAAAATAAAAAAATATACCTGTGTCTACCTTTGTTTCTTTGGCTACATGAAATATTAGCACCAAATCTGAGGTTCAACTTTAGCAACTATGTTGCCATTTATGGTCTGTGAATATGAGATTTGCTTCATTCCTGTAATCACTCTTGTTTTAACTATACATTCAAATTCACATTTTCCCTGGATTTAAAAAAAATTTGAATTATAATCCATCATTATTTTGTGTCTTTCTTCATTGTAAACTGCCTCAAATTCTTCTAGATCATGTCTGAGAGCAAATACACAAAGTAAGTAAATGACATATTTTTTATATTTGAAAATCTAATTTCCTGTAGAGTTTTAGTATCTGAAGTGTTTTAATTTCAAGCATAAATTATTACATTTTTTATTGTGGTAAATACATATTACACAAAATTTGCCATTTTAACCATACAATTAAGTGGCATTAATTATATTCACAATGTTGTGCAATTGTCATCACTGTTTATTTGCAAAAATTTCTTTCACCCCAAACAGAAGCTCTGTATCTATTAAGGAATAAATCTCCATTCCTCCCTCACCCCAGCCCCCGGTAACTACTAATCTACTTTCTGTCTTCATGCATTTGCCTATTCTAAATATTTCATAGAAGTGGGATCATACAATATTTGCCCTTTTGTGTCTAGCTTATTTCATTTAGCATAATATTTTCAAGGTTCATCCATGTTATAGAAGTTATTAGAATTTTATTTCTCTTTATGATTGAATAATATTCCATTGTATACCATTTTGTGTATCCATTTATCTGTTGATGGTCATTTGCCTTGTTTCCACTTTTTGGCTATTGTGAATAATGCTGCAGTGAATATTGGTGTATAAGCATCTGTTTGAATCCTTGCTTTAAGTCTCTGGAGTATATACTCAGGAGTGGAATGTGCAGTGGTTAAGACAGTCAACTGCTAACTGAAAGGTCGGCGTTTTGAAACCACCAGCAGCTCCACGGGATAAAGATGTGGCAGTCTCCTTCCATAGAGATTTACAACCTTGGAAACCCCCTGGGGTTGCATGAGTCGGAATTGACCCAGTGGCAGGGGGTTTGGGGTTTTGGATGGTAATTCTATGTTTGACTTTTTAAGGAACCACCAAACTGTTGTCTGCACATTTTACTTTCCCATCAACAATGCACGAGAGTTCCAACTTGCTCCACATCCTAACCAACACTTGTTTTTTTCCCTTTTTTTTGGGCAATAGCCATACTTGTTATTGTTAGGTGCCACAGAGTCAGTTCCGACTCAGTGATCCTATGTGCAATAGAACAAAACACTGCCTGGTCCTGCATCATCCTCGCAATGGTTGCTGTGTTTGAGCCCATTGTTGCAGCCACTGTGTCAGTCCATCTTATTGAGGGTCTTCCTCTTTTTCTCTGACTGTCTACTTTACCAAGCATGATGTCCTTCTCCAGGGACTGGTCCCTCCTAATAACATGTCCAAAGTACATGAGATGAAGTCTCACCATCCTCGCTTCTAAGGAGCATTCTGGCTGTATTTCTTCCAAGACAGATTTGTTTCTTCTGGTAATCCTTAATATATTCAATATTTTTCAACAACACCATAATTCAAAGGCATCAACACTCAGAGTCTGGTGGGCACAGTCATTGCCTAGGTGGTCTCAGAGAAAAGAGAATTATTTTCAAGTCTTGAGAGCTAATGTAAATTGTTCTGCTGGGTTTTGGACTTGCTTGGTGCCTGTTATCCCTTCTTTTCCTCTAATTTCTCCCATTTGTAATGGAAATGTCTATCTTGTGCCTGTTCTACCATTGTTCTTTGGAAGCAGATAATGGCTATCTTAGATTTCACAGGTTCACAGATGAAGAGGAATTTTGCCCCAGGATGGGATACGCCTAAAGTCTCACCCATATTTGATTTAGATGCTTTAAAAGATGAGATTTTGAACTTGGAGTTGATTTGACACTTTTGCAATGATATGATGGGGTGAATGTGTTTTGCCGATGGCAAAGATGAATATTTGGAGGCCAGAGGGTGGAATGTTATGGATTGAATTGTGTCTCCCAAAAATATGTGTTGTAAATTCTAACCTCTATGCCTGTGGTTATAATTCCACTTGGGACTGAGTTTTCTGTTATGTTAATGAGGCAAAGTTTGTATAGGGTGTGTCTTGAGTCAATCTCTTACAAGAGATAAAAGGAGCAGATTAGGCCAGCAGAGATGGGGTAAAATAGATGCCAAGAAACATGAAGATCTCCAAGGAACCAAGAAACAGAAGTTGAAGAGACAAGGACATTCTGCCAGAGCTGACAGAGAAAGCCTTCCCCTAGAGCTGGCACCCTGAATTCAGATTTCTAGCCTACTAAACTGTGAGAAAATAAATCTTTGTTTGTTAAAGCCATCCACTTGTGGTATTTCTGTTATAGCAGCACTAGATAACTAAGGCACACCTAGTAGGTATGAAGTGGTATCTCACTGTGGTTTTGATTTTCATTTCCCTAATGACAAATGATTTTGAGCATCTTTTCACGTACTTATTAGCATTCGTGTATCTTCTTCGGAAAAAATATCTATTCAGGTCCTTTGCCCATTTTCTAATTGAGTTGTCTTGTTGAGTTGTAGAATTTCTTTATAGATTCTGGATATTAAACCCTTATCAGATATATGATTTCCAAATATTTTTATCCAATTCTGTAGGGTGTCTTTTCATTTTCTTTATGAAATCCTCTGATGCACAGAAGTTTTAAATTTGATGACTGTAGCTTTAAATAATGTTTTGAAATTGGGAGGTGTGAGTCTTCCTATTTGTTCTTCTGTTTAGGACTGCTTTGGGTATTTGGGGCCTGTTGTAATTCTATATGAATTTGAGAATTGGCTTTTCCATTTTTACAAAAAAGGTTGTTAGAATTTTGATAGGAATTGCATTGGATCTGTAGATCACTTTGGGTCATACTGACATCTTAACAATATTAAGTTTTCCAGTCCATAAACATGGGATGTCTTTCCATCTGTTTACATAATTATTATATTTCTGATGCAACAAATAACTTGTGAACATCTACTCTTTTGCCCTCATGGAGTTTATAGTCTAATGGGGGAGGCAGTCATGTAAACAAGTAACAACAAAGTAACAAGATAATTGTCATAATGGCACATACACCGTGCAGCCTGGAGCTTAAGTTTTTAAGGAAAAAACTAGGAAAAACTAAGTGTTGTATCCTTGCTTGAAGCAAGGATGGCAAGACTTTATCTCGCATACTTTGGACATGTTATCTGGAGGGATCAGTCCCTGGAGAAGGACATCGTGCTTGGTAAAGTAGAGGGTCAGGGAAAAAGAGGAAGACCCTCAACGAGATGGATTGACACAGTGGCTGCAACAATGAGCTCAAGCATAACGATTGTGAGGATGACACAAGACCAGGCAGTGTTTCATTCTGTTGTACATGGGGTCGCTATGAGTCATAACCAACTCGACAGCACCTAATAACAACAACAACTGGTGTTGTATTGTCTTTCTCTTTGGCATGGTGAGACGAGCTGTCCAGAAACAAGTCTTTTGTAGATAGTTATTAACTCCTATGGAAAAGCTTGAAGGCATATAATCAAGATGATTATGCTTCTTCTATTTACAATCTCAACAACTCTTATATAATTAATTTAGACTTTAGGATCTACATTTTAGAAAAACGTGTCAATTTCATCCTTGATTTATTATGTATTTTTTAAGGTTATCAGTTTAAGCCTTACATCTAAACTAGTTTGTGAGCATTTCAAGGCTTTAGGTTTATACTACAGTCCACTAGCTTTTTCATCATGAAAGCCAAGGTGCTCCTTTAGGTTATTTCATACATATAAACAAGATTAGGCAGAATGATTAAAAATTCATAAATGATATTTAAATGGCATTAAAGTAACTAAGTAAAAAAAAAAGTATCCTTAATCATTCTGCCTCAGTAAATTAAGCACTTGTAGTTGTTTCTTTAGTTCATATTCAAAATAATTTAAATGCTAAAATCATAGTTGTGTTTAAGCAATTTTAACACAAGAAAGTTTTCATTTATTTTTTACTGTAACTTAGGTGAAAGTTTACAAAATTAGTTTCTCATTAAACAGTTAATACACAAATTGTTTTGTGACTTTGGTTGCCACCCCTGTGATGTGTCAGCATTCTCCCCTTCTCTGCCCCAGGTGCCCTGTTTCCATGTGTCTAGTTTTCCTGTTCCTTCCTGCCTTCTCATTTTTGCTTTTGGGCTGGTGTGCCCATTAGTCTCATATACATGATTAATCTATGAAGCGCATCCTTATAGACCTTCTAATCTTTGGCTGAAGGGTGAACCTCAGGACTCTGTCAGACCAGCAAGCCTGGTCTTTTTTTTTTTTTGTGAATTTGAATTTTGTTCTGCAATTTTTCCCCTCCTCTGTCTGGGTCCTTCTATTGTTATCCCTGCCAGAGCAGTTGGTTGTGGTAACCAGGCACCATCTAGTTGTTCTGGGCTCAGTCTAGCGGAGGTTGTGGTAGTTGTGGTCCATTAGTCTTTGGACTAATCTTTCTCTTGTGTCTTTTGTCTTCTTCATTCTCCTTTACACCAGCCAGGATGGGACCAGTAGACGTATCTTAGATGGCTGCTCGCAGGCTTTTAAGACCCCAGTTGCTACTCACCACAGTCAGATGTGGAACATTTTCTTTATGGAGTACGTTATGTCAGTTGAGCTAGATGTCTCCCAAGACTATGGTCCCAAGCCCTCAGCTAAGTAGCTCAGTCTCTCAGGGTGTCTGGATGTGTCTGTGAAGCTTCTATGACTTTGCCCTGGTCAAGTTGTGCTAACTTCCCCAGTATTGTGTACTGTCTTACTCTTCACCAGAGTTACCACTTATTTACTATCTAGTTAGTGTTTTTCCCTCCCCACCCCTCCCCTCCCTCATAACCATCAAAGATTGTTTCTTTCTGTATGGAAACATTTTCATGTGTTTTTATAATAGTGGTCTCATACAGTATTTGTCCTTTTTGTGATTGACTTATTTCACTCAGCACAATGCCCTCCAGATTCATCCATGTTGTGAGATGTTTCACAGATTCATAATTGTTCCATAGTACTCCATTGTATATATGTACCATGGTTTGTTTATCTATTCATCTGTTGATGGGCACTTAGATTGTTTCTAACTTTTTGCTATTGTGAATAATGCTGCAATGAACATATGAGTGCATGTCTATTCATTTGATGGCTCTTGTTTCTCTAGGATATAGAATGTTTCCATTTAGCTATTTAGTTTATATTTATAATTGTAATATCTGAAAATGATTAATTAATTTATTCCTTTGGCAAATATTTATCGTGCATCTATTCTGTGCCAGATTCAATTTTATATACAGGAGACACAGTAGTGAGTAGTGATCAATACAGACAAAGACCTTGACCTCATGGAGACTACATCTTAATAAAAGACAGATAATAAATATGGAGGCAAATTCTTAAAAAGATATATTTAAATTATGAGAAGAGCTATGATAAAAATAAAACATTAAAAATGGGAAAATGAGAAATTGTTGGAGGATGGTGGTGAGTGGCAGTCACTGAAGGCCTTTCTAAAAAATGCTGAGAAGGAATCAGCCACGGGAAAACCTGGCTGCGAAGATCAATTATTTAAAATATATTTAAAATTCTCCTGTGGTTGGGGAATTAAGTTGTTTAAAAGTTTCTAATATCAACAATATTGCAAAAAATACATCTATATATATGTATTTCTCATATTCTTTGTTTCTTCCTTTTCTTACCTACAATCAGAAAGATATCTTTTTAATAAAACATCATCCTTATGCCATGTGGGATAACTATATTACCAAGAATTGTTTTGGTTTCCTTGTAGATGCTTCACTCTGAAGTTGTAAGCCTGTTCCTATGGAGGTCTACTGCAAGATTCCACTCTGTTCTTCCACAATGGAGCTTGAGGCAAAAGGTATCCTGGCCTTGACCCTCTAGAATGCCACCAGGATGGAACTGGACTGTGGGATGTATATGGAAAATCTGGAGGATGGTTTAAGGATAAATAAGAAAGAGGGAGGCAGGGTGGGGCCAAGATGGCAGAATAGTCAGACTCTTTCTGTGGGCCCTTTTACAACAAAGACACCCCCCAAAAGTGAATCAATTATATATGACAATCTAGGAATCCTAAACATCAAAGACAAAGTTGAAAAGTCAGACTGAGTGGCAGGCAGAGGAAGAGACAGTTCAGAAGCAGTGAAGAAGTGCAAGACCTGACCTGGCTGCCATGCTACACGCTGGATCCACTGGCGCACATGGGCTAAAGCAAGCAGTAGTGCTTAGGACGCATTTTACTCATCAGGAGAAACTGAGTGGCGGAGAGTCTGCACAAGCCTCCGGAGCCAGGGCGAAGCGGCACTGGATCTGCAAAAGTTAAGTGCAAGTGTCTAACCTACCATGAGATATAAAAAATAACCCTTCCCCCTCTGGGAAGTGCCTCTCTTCTCATCTGCCCCCTCCCCACTCTGTTCCAGTTCTGGTCTGGCAGTGTTCAGCTGGAAGTGGGACCCTTTGTGCCCAAGCCAGTCTCCCAGCTTTGGGGAGGGAACAAATAAACAAACAAACAGGAAAAAAGAAACCACCGGCTTCCCTAAGCTGAGAACTCAGGGCAGGCATTGCCCCTTTGCCTAGACACAGGCATAAGGAGTCCATGGACTTTGAATGCCTTTCACCCATGTCTAAACCTGTGTGGGCCCATTCAACAGCGTAAGCCCTCATTAGCATAGTACAACAGGGTATATACCTGAAGCCTATTTTCAACTGCAGTGGCTAAGGGGGAGTGGCAGATTCATGACATTTGACACCACCCTGCCCATTAAGCGAGTCCTCACCTACCCACATCAGGGGCCTGAGACTGGTGGCTCCACTCATTCTACCTACCCACCCATGACAAGGGTCTGAGAAAAGTCATGCCTCCCAGTCCTTACAGCCAACAGCATTGGGTGCCCAAAGTCCAGCTACAAAACCCACCCACCTATGTGGTCTATGGGACAGGGACACACCTTTCACCTAGGCACTCAGGGGCAGCCGCCAGCCCCCTACCTTGTTCAGCACCCAACCCCCTACTGCAGCCAGATACCTGTGCCTGCTTCAATCACTCCTACATAGACTCGCACATTTGGAACTGTAGGTGAGAGCCTGCACCACACACTCGGTGATCTATGACCTGGGCACCTGAGTTGAATCCACACAATAGAAGTAAATGGACTCTTGGGCTCCCATACCTAGTAGCAGCTCTAACCACCTGGTGACAGGATGTGAGAGCTTCAAAGACATCAATAATAAAAGTAGCTCACATACCCAGCCTATTTGGGCATACCAAAACAAAATAAAACAAGAAACAAAGACACAGTAAGCAAACATACAATAAATAAATACCATAACTTATTGATGGCTTGGAGACAACAGTCAATATCAAATCACACAAAGAGGCAGACTATGATGGCTACAGCAAGTGACCAAAACAAAGAACCAGGAAACTTTGAGAGGAAGGGAAGGTCTTGGAATTACCGGAGGTAGAATTCAAAAGATTAACATACAGAGCTCTTCCAGGGATCAGGAAGGAGATCATACAAAACTCAGACTAAGCCAAGGAAAACATAGACAAAGCAATCGAGGAATTTAGGAAAGCTATACAAGAGCAAAATGACAAATTTAACAGGCTGCTAGAATCCATAGAGAGGCAACAAATAGATATCCAAAAGATTAACAATAATATTTCAGAATTAGACAACCCAATGGAAAGTCATAGGAGCAAAATTAAGGCAACAGAAGTCAGAATTAGTGAGACTGAAGATAAAGCACTTGACACCAATTTATTCAAGAAAAAATCAGATAAAAGAATTTAAAAAAATGAAGAAAGCCTAAGAATTATGTGGGACTCTATCAAGAGGAATAGTACCAGAATGGGGTGGGAGGGGGAGCAAATAACAGAAAATTCAGAGAAAATTGTTGAAGATTTGTTGGCAGAAATCTTCCCTGATATCAAGAAATATGAGAAGATATCTATCCAAGATGCTCACTGAACCCCACATAAGGTAGTTCCCAAAAGAAAGTCACCAAAACATATTATAATCAAACTCACCAAAAATAAAGACAATGAGAATTTTAAGCATGACTAGGGAGAAAAGGAAAGTCATCTACAAAGGAGAGTCAATAAGACTAAGCTCAGACTACTGAGCATAAACCATGCAGGCAAGAAGGCAATGGGATGACATATATAGAGCTTTGAAGGAAAAAAAAAATTGCCAGCCAAGAATTATATACCCAGCAAAACTGTCTATCAAATATAATGGCAAAATTAGGGCATTTCCAGATAAACGAAGTTTAGGGAATCTGCAAAAACCAAACCAAAATTACAAGAAATACTAAAAGGAGTCCTTTGGCTAGAGAATCAATAGTATCAGGTAACAACTGAAGACTAGAACACAGGACAGAACAACCAGATATCAACCCAGATACGGAAGTCACAAAAATAAGTCAAAGCTAAAACACTGAAAATAGAGAAACAGAGATGTCAATATGTAAAAGATGACAACATAAAACAAAAAAGAGGCACTAAATAGTGTAGTTACAGAACTGTCATATGGAGAGGAAATTAAGGTGATGTCAACAAATAAAAGATTGGTTTAAACTTAGAAAAATAGGGGTAAATTTTAAGGTAACCACAAAGGAAACTAACAAACCTACACATCAAAATAAAAAAGAAGAAAAACAAAGACTCAGCAGATACAAAATCAACAACAATGAAAAGAAAATACATAAAGAACAACGACTCAGCACAGAAAATTAAGTGGAACAAAGAAACTGTCAACACCACACAGACACACACACACACACACACACACACACAAAACACCAAAATGACAGCACTAAACTCATGCCTATCAGTAATTACACTGAGTGTAAACAGACTAAATGCACCAATAAAGAGACACAGACTGGCAGAATGGATAAAAAAACATGATCCATCTATATGCTGCCTATAAGAAACACACCTCAGACTGAAAGACACAAACAAACTAAAATTCAAAGGATGGGAAAAAAAATCAAGCAAATAATCAAAAAAGACCAGGATATTAATCTCTGACAAAGTAGACTTTAAAGGAAAATTCACCACAAAGGATAAGGAAGTACACTATATAATGATTAAAGGGTCAGTACACAAGGAGGACATAACTATAATAAATATTTACCCACCCAAAGACAGGGCTCCAAAATACATAAAGCAAATTCTAACAGCATTGAAAAGACAAATAGACAGCTCCACCATAGTAGTAGTAAGCTTTAACACACCACTTTTGGTGAAGGACAGAAGATATAGAAAGAAGCTCAATAAAGACACGGAAGATCTAAATGCCACAATCAACCAACTTGATCTCATACACATATACAGAACACTCCACCCAACAGCAGCCAAGTATACTTTCTTTTCCAACCCACATTGAACATTCTCCAGAATAGACCACATATTAGGTCACAAAGAAAGTCTTTACAGAATCCAAAACACCAAAATATTACACAGCATCTTTTCTGACTATAAAGCCATAAAAGTAGAAATCAATAACAGAAAAAGCACAGAAAAAAATCAAATACAAGGAAACTGAATAATACCTTGCTCAAAAGCTCCTGGGTTATAGAAGAAATCAAGGACAGAATAAAGAAATTCATAGAACCAAATGAGAATGAAAACACATCCTATGAGAACGTTTGGGACACAGCAAAAGCAGTGCTCAGAGGTCAATTTACAGCAATAAATGCACATATCCATAAAGAAGAAAGGGCCAAAATCAAAACATTAACTCTACAACTTGAACAAATAGAAAGAGAACAGCAAAATAAACTCTCTGGCACCAGAAAAAAGGAAATAATAAAAATTAGAGCAGAATTAAATGAAATAGAGAATAGAAAAACAATTGAAAGAGTCAATGAGACCAAAAGCTGGTTCTTTGAAAAGAGTAAAAAAATCAGTAAACCACTGGCCATACTGACAAAAGAAGAAAGGAGAGGAAGCAAATAACCCATATAAGAAACGAGATGGGCAATATCACAATGACTCTCCTGAAATTAAAAGAATCATGACAGAATACTATGAAAAATTGTACTCTAATAAATTTGAAAACCTAGAAGAAATGGACTAATTTCTAGAAACACACTATCTACCTAAACTAACACAAACTGAGGCTGAAAAACTAAATAAAGCTATAACAAAAGAAGAGATCGAAGAAGTATTAAAAAAAAACTTCCAACAAAAAAAGCTCCAGCCGTGATGGTTTCACTGGAGAATTCTACCAAACTTTCAGAGAAGAGTTAACACCACTATTACTAAAGGTATTTCAGAGCATAGAAAAGGATGGAATACTCCCAAACTTATTCTGTGAAGCCAGAATAACCCTGACACCAAAACCAGGTAAAGGCATGACAAAAAAAGAAAATTACAGACCAGTATCCCTAATGAACATAAACACAAAAATCCTCGACAAACTTCTAGCCAATAGAATTCAGCAACATATCAAAAAAATAATTCACCATGCCCAAGTGGGATTCATACTAGGTATGCAGGGATTGTTCAACATTAGAAAAACAATCAATGTAATCCATCACATAAATAAAACAAAAGATAAGAACCACCTGATCTTATCAAATGATGCAGAAAAGGCATTTGACAAAGTCCAACACACATTCATGGTAAAAACTCTCAGCAAAATAGGAATAGAAGGGAAATTCCTCACAATAATAAAGGACATTTATACAAAGCCAATGGCCAGCACCATCCTAAATAGAGACAGTCTGAAAGCATTTCCCTTGAGAATGGGAACCAGACAAGATGTCCTTTATCATCACTCTTATTCAACATTGTGCTGGAGGTCCTAGCCAGAGCAATTAGGGTACAAGAAGAAATAAGGGCATCCAAATTGGTACAGAAGAAGTAAACGTATCTCTATTTGCAGATCATATGATCTTATACAAAGAAAACCCCAAGGAATCCACAAGAAAACTACTGGAACTAATAGAAGATTTCAGCAAAGTATCAGGATACAAGATAAACATACAAAAATCAGTTGGATTCCTTTACACCAACAAAGAGAACTTTGAAAAGGAAATCACCAAATCAATACCATTTACAACAGCTCCCAAGAAGATAAAATACTTAGGAATAAATCTAACCAGAGACATAAAATACCAGTACAAAGAAAACTACAAGACATTACTGCAAGAAACCAAAAGAGACCTGCATAAGTGGAAAAACATACCTTGCTCATGGATAGGAAGACTCAACATTGTGAAAATGTCAATTCTACCCAAAGCAATCTACAGATACAATTCAATCCTGATCCAAATTCCAATGGCATTTTTTAATGAGATGAAGAAGCAAACTGCTTACTTCATATGGAAAGGGAAGAGGCCCCGGATAAGTAAAGCATTACTGAAGAAGAAGAACAAAGTGGGAGGCCTCACCCGACCTGATTTTAGAGCCTATTATACTTCCACGGTAGTCAAAACAGCCTGGTACAACAACAGATATACAGACTAATGGAGCAGAATTGAGAATCCAGACATAAATTCATCCACCTATGAGCAGCTGATATTTGACAAAGGCCCTGTCATGGATTGAATTATGTCCCCCCAAAAATGTGTGTATCAATTTGACAGGGCCATGATTCCTCGTATTGTGTGATTTTCCTGTATGTTGTAAATCCTGCCTCTATGATGTTAATGAGGGAGGATGAGCAGCAGTTGTGTTAGTAAGGCAGGCCTCAATCTACAAGATTGGATTGTGTCCTGAAGCAACCTCTTGAGATATAAAAGAGAGAAGCCAGCAGAGAGACGAGGGGACCTCGTGTCACCAAGAAAGGAGTGCCAGAAGCAGAGTGCGTCATTTGGACCTGGGGGTCCCTGCACAAGGCCAACAGAGAGAGAAAGGCTTCCCCTGGAGCTGACACCCTAAATTTGGACTTTTAGCCTACCTTACTGTGAAAAAATAAACTTGTCGTTGTTAAAGCCATCCACTTGTGATATTTCTGTTATAGCAGCACTAGAGAACTAAGACAAAGTCTGTTAAATAGGGAAAAGACAGTCTCTTTAACAAATGGTGCTGGCATAACTGGATATACATCTGCAAAAAAAATGAAAAGATTCATACCTCAAACCATGTACAAAAACTAACTCAAAATGAATCAAGGCCCCAGATAAAAAATCAAAAACAATAAAGATCATGGAAGAAAAAATAGGGACAATGCTAGGAGCCCTACATGGCATAAACAGAATACAAACCATAACTAACAATGCACAAATACCAGAAGAGAAACTAGATAACTGGGAACTCCTAAAAATCAAACACTTAGGCTCATTGAAAGACTTCACCAAAATAGCAAAAAGACAACCTACAGACTGGGAAAAGATTTTTGGCTATGACAAATCCGGTAAGAGTCTAATCTCTAAAATTGACAAGATACTGCAACACCTCAACAACAAAAAGACAAATAATCCAATTTAAAAACGGGCAAAGTATTTGAACAGACATTTCACCAAAGAAGACATTCAGGCAACTAACAGATACGTGAGGAAATGTTCACAATCATTAGTCATTAGAGAAATGCAAATCAAAACTACAGTGTGATACCATCTCACCCCAACAAGGCTAGCACTAATCCAAAAAACACAAAGTAATAAATATCGGAGGGGTTGTGGAGAGACTGGAATAGTTATGCACTGCTGGTGGAAATGTAAAATGGTACAACCACTTTGGAAATCGATTTGGCACTTCCTTAAAAAGCTAGAAATAGAAGTGCCATACGATCCAGCAATCCCACTCCTTGGAATATATCCTAGAGAAATAAGAGCTATCACACAAATAGATATACGCACACCCATGTTCACTGCAGGACTGTTCACAATAGCAAAAAATGGAAACAACCTCGGTTCGCATCAACAGATGAATGGACAATTATGGTACATACACACAATGGAATACTATGCAACCATAAAGAACAACGATGAATCTGCGAAACATCTCGCAACATGAATGAATCTGGAAGGCATTATGAAATTAGTCAGTCACAAGAGGACAAATATTGTATGAGACTACTATTATAAGAACTCAAGAAAAGGTTGAAATACAGAAGGAAACATTCTTTGATGGTTACAAGGGTGGGGAGGGAGAGGAGAATTCACTACCTAGATGGTAGATAAGAATCATCTTAGGTCAAGGGAAGGACAACACACAGTACAGGTGAAGTCAGCAGAACTGGACTAAACCAAAAGCTAAGAAGTTTCCTGAATACAGCCCAAAACTTCGAGGGACAGAGTAGCAGGGGCTGGGTCTGGGGACTATGGATTCAGGGGACATCTAGGTCAACTGACATAACAAAGTTTATTAAGGAAATGTTCTGCTTTGGTGAGTGGCATCTGGGGTCTTAAAAGCTTGTGAGCAGCCATCTAGGATGCATCAATTGGTCCCAACCCACTTGGAGCAAGCAGAATGAAGAACACTAAAGACATAAGGAAAATATTACCCCAAGAGACAAAAGGGTCACATAAACCAAAGACTCCATCAGCCTGAGGCCAGAAGAACCACATGGTGCCTGGCTCCCACCAATGACCGCGCTGACAGGGAACACAACAGAGAGTCCCTGACGGTAGCAGGAGAAAAGTGTGGAGCAGCATTTGAATTCACATAAAAACACCAGACTTAATGGTCTGACTGAGACTGGAGGAATCCTCGAAGCCATGGCCCCTAGAAGCTCTGGTAACCCAGAACTAAAACCATTCCCAAAGCCCACTCTTCAGACAAAGATTAGACTGGACTATAAAACATAAAATAAAACTCATGTAGAGTGTGCTTCTTAGTTCAAGCAGATACATGAGACCACACGGGCCGCTCCTGTCTGGCAGCAGGATGAGAAGCCAAGAAGGGACAGGAGATGGTTGGATGGACATGGGAAACCCAGGGTGGAAAGGGGGAGTGCGCTGTCACATTATAGGGATTGTAACTGGTGTCACATAACAATATGTGTGTAAGTTTTTCTGTGAGAAATTAACTTGAGCTGTAAACTTTCACCTAAAGCTCAATTAAAAAAAAAAAAAAAGAGGGAGGCAGATTGTGGGAAATGGACTCTCACTCACTCATTTGAAGCTATTGACTCAGAGATGACACAATGTTAAAAATAATTATTAAAAATTGCTTTCTCCTCTGACTACAGGTGTGTTTATGCTTAGCTAACATAGTATGGGAAACCCTGGTGGCGTAGTGGTTAAGAGCTACGGCTGCTAACCAAATGGTTGGCAGTAACAGAGAATGACAATGTTTACCTTTCATAAGACAATCTAATGTAATGTAATTAGTCAGTTGAGGTCATACCAGTATAGAGTGGATCCTAAACCTAATCACTCTGAGTTATATAAAGAGCGACATAGACTCAGACACACATGCACACACAGGGAAGACAGATGTTATGTGAGGGTTGTCTACAAACCAAGGAACCAAGGAACGTACAAGAAAGGAATTGGTACTGAAACTCTGATTTGGATGTTTAGCCTCCAGAACTGTGAGAAACTCAGTTTCTCTTCTTTAAAGCCATCCACCTGTAGTATTTGTGTTACAGCATGTAAAATCTAAGTAGTAGTAGTAATAATTGCATCAGAACCTGTGTAATTTCAGGGGTGATAATGACCAGGATCAGCCCCAAGTTGATTCCCAAGAGGTAGAGATCTGACACACCTCCACTCTCTAAACTTTTTACCAATTCTGACACCAGTTGTCCTCCCTCCCATGTTAATACTTCTTTGCTGGGTTTGATAATCCATTGAAATGGTCACACAGAACTCAAAGACCATACCTGCAGTTACATGGCTTATTAAGGAAGTAACAGGGTACAACTCAGGATCAGGATCAACAGGCTACAACTCAAGATTAGGATCAGGAAGCATGTAGGCAAAGTCTCTCTTCTTCAGTGCAAGACAGCTCTCTCAGCTCCTCTCAGCAGTGCCGACTTCCTGTCAGCCACCTCAGGATAGGCCTCCTCTCGGCCCCCGAAGGACAGGCCTCTATGCCTTCTATCTCCCTGTTACTGGCTCTGCCATTAGGGCCCCTTGCTGTCTTCGGTGTTACAGCCCTTGACCCACGTTACAGCTTTTTAAGGATGTTCCTTGCCTCCTCTTCTCTCTGCTTCTTCTCTCTTTTCTTTGTTCCTTCTGCTTCTGTCTGCTTGCTGTCTGCAAAACCTCTGTGGGGTTGGCTGTGTGTATACACAACCCTTGTCAGTTTCAAGGCATGGCCTCTTCCAGTGGGAGCCACAAACTGACCAATTCCTTCTTGGTAGGCCACAGATACTTAATTTGCACAGTCTATTGACCAATCCCTGCAGGGTGCATACCAATCTCAAGGCAGGCTGCAGCTCAGGACCAGACAAAAAATATCAAACCAAAAGTTGTTTATAGCTTACTCAGGAAATGTCAATCAACCTGGACAAAAGTAACAAACCCTCTAGGGTAGAAAACTAGGGCAAAGGTAACTCCTCAGGGCTTAGGGGAAAAATCTCTCAAACTGTTTTTCCAAAGAACCAACACATGCCCATATAAAGGAACTCATTTCACCACGAAGCACCTCTGGGAAACTAAGACAGCTGGCATAGTTGTAACCTGGCTTTGAGGCCTTTGTGTGGTTGATAAACAATTGCTGTCTATTTTTCAGGGGGATCCTTTAGTGTAACAGTTAAAAACCATGACCCTGGAGACAGAGTTCCTGGATTCAAATCACAGCTCGACTTGTTAGTGGTGTGACTTTGGCCAAATTACTTAACCTCTCTGTGCTTCATTTTTATAATCTGTAACATTCTCTGTCCTATAGGATCACTATGAGTTGGAATTGACTCAACAGCAATGGGTGCGAATGTGAGACTAATAATAGACTCTACCATGTTGGTTTGTTGTGATAATGAAGTTAATTAATGTATGTAATATGTTCAGAGAAGTGCTTGGCACATAGAAGACGCTTAAAAAATATATAAAAATATTTTTCTTGTGAGTCACTTTTTTTTTTTTTTATTTTGCATCTCATCAGAGCTTTTTATAGCTGGGAAATTCAACTCCAGTTCTTTTGAATTCTGCAAGGGCTTTAGTTAGTTGCTTTTGATTTTTCCTGAGCACCTCAGCTTCTTGCAGGTCACCAGTCTGCTGGGTGGCTTCACTCATTCAGATCCTCTAGGGTGGAGCCCACATTTCAGAATGCTCATGACCCACTTCCCTCCGTAGGGTCCCTATTTATGCACACACAGCATTCTGGGAAACTCATACTTTGGCCCTAAAAAAACCCATCACCGTCAAGTTGATTCCACCTCACAGCTACCCTATAGGACAGAGTAGAACTGCCCCATAGGGTTTCCAAGGAGTGTCTGGTGGATTCAGACTGCTGATCTTTTGGTTAGCAGCCAAACTCTTAACCACTCTGCTACCAGGGCTCTCACCTTGGCCCTACTGCCAATAAAAATACAGCTCTCTCTCTTTGCTCTGTCACCAAGGAGTCATTCTCGTTAGCCTTTCTCCTTTAACTTTTCCAGGGGAGGGTTCCTGCCACCTAATAGTGTGATCTTGTTGTTTTTAGGTGCTGTCGAGACGCTTCCGACTCACAGCGGCCCTGTGTACAGCAGAACAAAACACTGCCCAGTCCTGCACCATCCTGTCAATCTTCGCTATGTTTGAGCCCATTGTTGCAGCCACTGTGTCAGTCCATCTCATTGAGGGTCTTCCTCTTTTTCGCTGTCTCTCTAACAAGCATGATGTCCTTCTCCAGGGAGTGGTCCCTCCTGATAACATGTCCAAAGTATGTGAAACAAAGTCTTGCCATCCTCGCTTCTAAGGAACGCTCTGGCTATTATATTCTTCCAAGACAGATTTGTTCATTCTTCTGGAAGTTCATGGTATATTCAATATTCTTCGCCAACACTGTAATTCAAGGGCGTCAATTCTTCTTTGGTCTTCCTTATTCATTGTTCAGCTTTACCATGTATATGAGGCGACTGAAAACACCATGGCTTGGGTCAGGTGCACCTTAGTCCTTAAAATGACATCTTTGCTTTTTAACACTTTAAAGAGGTCTTTGGCAGCAGATTTGCCCAATGCAATAAATCGTTTGATTTCTTGACTGCTGCTTCCGTAGGCGTTGATTGTGGATCTAAGCAAAATGAAATCCTTGACAACTTCAAACTTTTTTCTGTTTATCGTGATGTTGCTTATTGGTCCAGTTGTGAGGATTTTTGTTTTCTTTATGTTGAAATGTAATCCATACTGAAGTCTGCAGTCTTTGATCTTCCTCAGTAAGTGCTTCTCTGCTTTCAGCAAGCGAGGTCAAAGATACAGCTAAAGAATGGGGGAAGAGGTCAAGTGAGGAGAAGAGAAGTTGACCATGCCCTGGGTCTCCTCTGCAGATTTCACAGCCTAATTCAGGCCCAAGCCAGGAAGAGGGGACAAACATTATATTGGATAAATGTTAGGATCTTTGACGTTATACTAGATTGGGTGTAAAGAGATTTAACATACAAACATATGCCATTTAACAAAAGTAAGCATCATGAAGTAATAGGAAAAGACGCATATATCCACAGCACAATAATGGCTAAATTTATCCCCAAAGAATTCCTTTCTCTCTAATCTCTTTAATTGATTTCTTAGCCCTGTTTTACATAGTATATGATGGTGGGACTGGTTTGGGCCCACAATCTTTGGAAATCCTTTAGCTTGGTCATTGAAATTATTTTGGTTAAATAGCATAATTGTATTGCTTAGTTAAAACTGAAATAATGTCAAAAGTTACTCTTAGTTTCCCAGTGGTGCTATAACACAAATAACACAAGTGTGTAGTTTTAAAGAACAAAAATTTATTTTCTCACAGTTCTGGAGGGTAAAAGTCCAAATCATGGTTTCAACCATGTCTATTTTTTCCTCATGGGTAGCCCCAGGCATTCCTTGGTTTCTTAGAGATCCTCACATGGCATCTGTCTTTCCCCATGAGTGCATGTGTCTCTGTATCTATGCCGCACTTCATGTAACTAAAAAGTGATCAGGTTTAGGATCCATCCTACACTGGTATGACCTCAAACAGTGATTATTTACATTAGATTGAATAATGGAAGGTGATTACATTTCAGTAGATGTAAGGAAATTAATTTACACTAGATTACATTCACAGATATAGGAGTTAGGATTCCAACAAATATTTTGAGAGGACACAATTCAATCCACAGTAGTTATATTATAAAATTCTTTTTCATATATATGCTGGTGTATTTTGTTTTATTCATTACCATGTTGATTCTTGTGTCAATACTGCACAACTTCACTATTTTAACTGTTTTAATCATGTAATATATTAATATTTTTCTAATATTTCTTCACTGTTCTATCCTGTTTATTCTTCCACATGTACTTTAATCTGTGTGTTTCACCTTTATCAAAGCATTATATCCATATATTAAAAACTTAAATATGAAATGATTTCAAATTAAAAGCAACAATCCCTTGTCACATCCCACCCTACAGAGTCTCAATACCAGAGGAAATTATTTGAACTCTTTAAGTGATGTTTTTAGTCTTTTAGGGGTTAGCAGGATATTGTTGTTGTTAGGTGCCATCAAGTTGGCTCCAACTCATGCTGACCCTGTGCATAACAGAACAAAACATTGCCTGGTCCTGTGTCATCCTCACAATCATTGTTATGCTTGAGCCCACTGTTGCAGCCACTGTGTCAGTCCATCTCATTGAAGGTCTTCCTCTTTTTCACTGACCCTCTACTTTACCAAACATGATGTCCCTCTCCAGGGACTGATTCCTCCTGTAACATGTCTAAAGTACGTGAGACGAAGTCTTGCCGTCTTTGCTTCCAAGGAGCATTCTGGCTTTACTTTCTCCAAGACAGATTTGTTCATTCTTCTGGCAGTCCGTGGTATATTCTATATTCTTCTCCAACACCACAATTTAGAGACATCAATCCTTCTTCGGTCTTCCTTATTCATTGCCCAGTTTTTGCATGCATATAAGGCAGTCGAAAACACCATAGCTTGGGTCAGGTGCACCTTAGTCCTCAAAGTGACATCTTCACTTTTTAACCCTTTAAAGAGGTCTTTTGCAGCAGATTTGCCCAATGCAATACATCATTTGATTTCTTTCTTTTTTTTTTTCTGAAAGCCATTCAGCTGAGGACTGATCTCTACTTAGGAAGTCTTGTAGCTGATTCTGTCTTCAGTTTGCTCACCTCATCAGCAGTATCTAATACTTAGAAGGCAGCTCACAGGCTTTTAAGATCCCAGATGCTACTTACCGAGGTAGAATGTAGAACATTAGATCACTTTCTCCACCTTGAAATGCTTTCTCTGGACTTCCCGACCCATTGCCATTGAGTCAATTCTGACTCATAGTGACCCCAAAGGACAGAGTAAAACTGCATCATAGGGTTTCCGAGGCTGTGATCCTTACGGAAGCAGACTGCCAAATGTTTGTCCTGTGGAGCAGCTGGTGGGTTCAAACCGCTGACCTTTTGGTTAGCAGCTGAGTGCTTAACAAATGCACCACCAGGGATCCTTTCTGGACTTCCAGGCCTCCTGATTTTCTTACTTCGCTGACTGCTCCTCAACTGGTTTGCTGAATTCTCTTTCTTTCAACCTCTTGACTATGTAATGTCCCCAGTGAGTGGACTTCTCTGCCTATATTCATTCCCAGGTTACCTCAACCAGGTTTGTACCTTCAGTATCGTATACCCACTGCCGTCCAGTCGATTCTGACTCATAGCGACCCTATAGCACAGAGTAGAACTTAACCACTGTGCCACCAGGGCTCCTTCAATATCATATAAACCAACACCAAACCTGTTGCCATTGAGTCAATTCCGACTCATAGTGACCCTACAGGACCGAGTAGAACTGCCCCATAAGGTTTCCAAGGAGCTGCTGGTGGATTCAAACTGCTGACCTTTTGGTTAACTGACGAGCTCTTAACCGCTTAGCTACCAGGTCTTCTTAATATCATATAGATGTTGACAATTCCCAAATTTATATCTCTAGGTCCCTGAACTTCAGACTCATTCTTTAGTCTTCATTTAATTGTCTAGTAGGCAACTGTTATGTATGCTTTCTGTATGCTCTCCAATCACATCTGATTATGTAATGTTCTTAAAACACATACGTGTAAGTCACTATTATGTATGCTTCTATAATGCTTTTTACACTGTTATGATGTTTTTATAGTGCTTTTAAATACCTACGTATAAGTCACTTATTTTTTTTTAGTCTTTTTTTTAATTGTACTTTGGATAAAGGTTTACAGAACAAACAGTTTCTCATTAAACGGTTAGTACACATACTGTTTTATGACAATGGTTAACAAACCCACGACATGTCAACAGTGTCCCTTCTCAACCTTGGGTTCCCTATTACCAGCTTTCCTGTCCCCTCCTGCTTCTAGTCCTTGTCCCTAGACTGTTGTGCCCCACTAATCTCATTTTTTTTTATGGGGCTATCTAATCTTTCCTGAATGGTGAACTTCGGGAGTGACTTCATTACTGAGCTAAAAGGGTGTCCAGGGGCTGTATTCTCGGGGTTTCTCCAGTCTCTGTCAGGCCAGTAAGTCTGGTCTTCTTTTGTGAGTTAGAATTTTGTTCCACATTTTTCTCCAGCTCTGTCTCAGAACCTCTGTTGTGATCCCAGTCAGAGCAATCAGCAGTGGTAGCTGGGCACCATCTAGCTGCACTGGACTCAGTCTGGTGGAGGCCATGGTAGTTGTGGTCCATTAGTCCTTTGGACTAATCTTTTCCTTGTATCTTGTTTTCTTCATTTTCCCTTGCTCCGAAAGGGGTGAGAGCAGTGGAGTATCTTAGATGGTTGCTCACAGACTTTTAAGACCCCAGACGCTACTCACCAAGGTAGAATGTAGAACATTTTCTTTCTAAACTGTGTTATGCTAGTTGAGCTAGATGTTCCCTGAGATCATGGTCCCCACAGTCCTCTGCCCAGCAATTCAGTCCTTCAGGGAGTTTGGATGTGTCTATAGAGCTTCCATGACCTTTCCTTATCCAAGTTGTGCTGGCTTCCCCAGTATTGTGTATTGTCTTACCCTTCAGAAAAATTACCACTTATCTATTGTCTATTTAGTATTTCCCCCAACCCCTCCCATTTTTCGTAACCAACAAAGATTATTTTTTTTTGTGTGTAAACTTTTTCATGAGTTTTTACAGTAGGGGTCTCATACAATGTTTTCCTTTTGTGATTGACTTATTTCACTCAGCATAATAACCTCCAATTTGAGATGCTTCACAGATTCATCATTATTCATCATTGCTCTTTACCGTTGCATAATACACCATTGTGTGTATGTACCATAGTTTATCCATTCATCTGTTGATGGGTATCTAGCTTGTTTCTTTTTGCTATTGTGAACAATGTTGCAATGAACGTGGGTGTGCATATGTCTATTTGTGTGACAGCTCTTATTTCTCTAGCATATGTTCCTAGATTTGTATCCTGTTAATGCCACGTATTAGGGCCTCTAGCTTTGGTCCTATTTTTAATTCTACGAACTTTATAGTTTTTGGCTTTATATTAGGTTTTTGATCTGTTTTGAATTAGTTTCTCTATCTGATGTGAGGTATGGGTCCCGTTTCATTTTTTTGCAGATGGACATCCAGTTTTGCCAGCACCATTTGTTAAAAAGACTGTCTTTTCCCCATTTGATGGACTTTGGGCCCTTGTCAAAGATTAGGTGACCGTAGGTGGATGGATTTACCTCTGGGTTCTCAGTTCTGTTCCACTGGTCAATGTTTCTATTGTTGTACCAGTAAGAGGCTGTTTTGACTACCACAGCTTTATAATAGGTTCTCAGGTCAGGTAGTGCGAGTCCTTCTACTTTTTCTTCTTCAAGCGTGCTTTACTTATCCAGGGCTTCTTCCCTTTCCATATAAAGTTAATGATTAGTTTTTCCATCTCTTT
>NW_004444055.1:1115256-1127497 GCF_000243295.1 Trichechus manatus latirostris | reverse complement strand
TCTGGGGTCTTAAAAGCCTGTGAGCAGCCATCTAAGATACTCCACTTGTCTCACCCCTTCAGGAGCAAGGGAGAATGAAGAGAACAGGATACAAGGAAAAGGTTAGTCCAAAGGGAATTTTTTGATTCCATCTCTGATTTCTTGTATTACTGAGTGGTTTGTAAGCAGGGTATTATTCAGTTTCCATGTAATTAATTTTTTTTCCTTGCTCTTCCTTTTGTTAATTTCTACCTTGATGGCATTGTGTTTGGAGAAGATACTTTGTATTATCTCAATGTTTTTGATGTTGTTGAGGATTGCTCTGTGCCCTAGATGTGGTCTATTCTGTAGTACGTTCCATGTGCATTGGAAAAGAATGTGTAATTTGCAGGTGTTGGGTGGAGTGTTCTGTATATGTCTATGAGGCCAAGTTGGCTGATTGTGCCCTTTAGGTCTTCTGTATCTTTGCTGAGTTTCTTTCTAGACGTTCTGTCCTTTACCGAGAGTGGTGTGTTGAAGTCTCCTACTATTATTGTGGAACTGTCATTTCTTCTTTTCAGTGCTGCTAGAGTTTGTTTTATGTATTTTGGAGCCCTGTCATTGGGTGCGTAGATGTTTATTACGGGTATGTCTTCATGATGGATTGTCCCCATAATCATTATATAGTGTCCTTCTTTGTGTTTTATGGTGGATTTTGTTTTAAAACCTCTTTTATCTGAGATTAGTATTGCCACTCCTGCTCTTTTTTGGTAGGTGTTTGCTTGATATGTTTTTCCATCCTTTTATTTTTAATAAATTTATGTCTTAGTTTCTAAGGTGTGTCTCTTGTAGACAGCATATTGATGAGTCTTATTTTTTTTTTATACATTCTGTCTCTCTCTGTGTCTTTATGGGTGCCTTTAGGCCATTTATATTCAGTGTACTTATTGATAGGTGTGAGTTTATTGCTGTCATTTTGTAGTGCTTTTTTTTTTTGTGGTGCTGAGGTTCTCTTTGTTCCTTTTACTCTCCTGTGCAGAATTCCTTTTGTTTGTGGATTTTTTTTCCTTTGTTTTGTTTTTGTAGATTTTGTTTTTACTGAGATTTTATGTTTTTCTTCATTTTGATGAGTAGGTGTGTTAACTTTCTTTGTGGTTACCTTGAAATTTACCCTTAACTTCTTATGTTTGAACCAGTCTATTATTACTTGATATTGCCTTGCCTTCCTCTCCATTAGAAAGTTCTATACCTACACTGTTTATTCCGTCTTTATTGTTCTGGTGTTGTTATCATTTACAGATTAACCTCTCTGGTTCCCTGTTGTAATTCTTTTGGTTTTGGATAGTCCTTAAGAGTTCATTTCCTAGGTTGGTATCTGGCTGGTACTATCTTGCGTCCTAGGTTCAGCCTGTGGTCTGATGTTGTTTGTTCTCAGATCAAGGACTACCTTTAATAATTCTTGTAAGTTTGGTTTGGTTTTTACATATTCCCTTAATTTCTGTTTATCTTGAAATGTCCTGATTTCACCATCATATTTGAATGAGTGTTTTGAAGGATATATTATTCTTTGCTGGCAGTTTTTTCTTTCAAGGTTTTATATATGTCCTCCCATTGTCTTCTTGCCTGCATGGTTTCTGCCAAATAATCCAAGCTTAGTCCTATTGTTTCTTCTCTGTATGTGACTTTTTGTTTTTCTTGAGCTGCTCTCAGGATTCTTTGTTTGTCTTTGGTTCTAGTGAGTGTGATTATGATATGCCTTGGTGATTTTCTTTTGGGGTCTATCCTATATGGGGTTCATTGAGCTTCTTGGATGGTCAGCTTTTCATCTTTCATGATATTAGGGAAGTTTTCTGTCAGCAGTTCTTCAATGATCCTCTCTGTGTTTTCTGTTTTCTCCCCCTGTTCTGGAACTCCGATCACTTGCAAATTTTTGCTTTTAATTTTATCCCACATCATTCTCAGTGTTTCTTCATTTTTCTTCATTCTTTTGTCTGATTTTTCCTCAGAGTTGTAGCCAAGTCTTTGTCTTCAATTTCACTGTCTTCTATCATTTCAAACCTACACCTCAGCCCTTCTATGACACTGTCCATTTCTGAAATCTCGTTTTTTATCTTTTGGATTTCTAATTTTTGTTTTTGTATGATTTCTAGTTGTGAATTTATCTTGGCATTTTGTTCCTGTATTGTTTTTCTGAATTCTTTCATTTTTTTTGTCTGTATTTTCCATGACTTTGTCTATTTTTTCCCCATTTTTGTCATCTTTTTGCTTCAACTCTTAGATAGCTCGAATATTAAAGATTTGAATTCCCTGTCAGGTAGTTCTAGTGCCTTTTCGTATACTGGAAAGTCATCTAATGTTTTATTTTGGATGCTTACTGGAACCATCCTGTCCTGTATTTTTATATGTTTTAATATTGTGTGGTGTCTTCAGGACATTCAGTAGTTATTTTCCTTGTTTATTGATTATAGATTTTTTTTTGTTTTCTACTGCTTTTTTTGTTTTATTTGGTTATCTCTGAGCAGGTGGGCTGTGCACTGTTTATTGTTTCCTTTTTTGTATTCATGATACTTTTCACCTCCTTCTCCAATTGGCAGGGTCAGTCGCTCAGGTGTGGTACAGCAGGGCAGGTCCAGCTGAAGTGGAGTTGCTGGGGTGGGTTACTTGTGGCATGTACTAGGGCCAACAAGGTGGGCTGGAAATTAGTGTAGGGCAGGTTCTGGTAGGCTGTGCCTGTGCTGCTTGGGGGTGTGATATTCAGCACACGATGTAGGTAGACAGGAAGGAGGGGCGAGATTGTGATGTGTGGAGCTAAGATGGGTATGGGAAAGAGGATAGAGAGAAGAGAATAACAGGAGCCAAAGACATACACACAAAGAAAAAAGACTGCTAAAGGAGCTTGCTGTTGGAATGAAAAGATGAGAGACTGAGAAATGGAGAAAAACAAAAAGAAAAAAAATTAAAAAAGAAAAAGGGTAAAAGAAAAAAATGAATAAATAAAAATTGGAAAAAAAAGAAAAGAAAAGCCCCCAGGGATCTCATTGGTGCAGCTGCAAGGACTGGGGAGGTTGCTCCCAGGCCGTGAAGTACAGCCTGGCTAGAAGGGGTAGAGGTGTCACACAGCACCAGGTATTCAGGAGACAGGAAGAGAAGATAAGTATAGAGAAATGAGAAACTGAGAAATGAAGAAAGATAAAAATGGAAAAAGAGAGAAACGAAAACAAAGGAAACAAACAAAAAAACACACACAAACAAAACCAAAGAAAAAAACAAGAAAAAGAAATGCCCCCAGGGATCCCACTGCTCTTCTGCGCAGAGTAAGGGTGTAGCTCCTAGGCTGTGCAGTACTGCCCGACTAGAAGGGGCTCCCAAGGTGAGAAAAGAAAAAGAAAACAAACAAACAAATCAAAACAGAAAAAATCAAAACAAACAAAATCCCCAGGGGTCTTGCCAGCATGGCAGTATGGGCCGGGAAGCAGTTTCACAGTTGAGCAGTGTTTCACAGCCTTTAAGGAAGAAGCAAAGATGGCACAGGGAGCCAGGTATTTGAGAGAAAGGTGGTGAGAGGTATGGAAGAAATCAAAAGAAGTGGAAAAAAACAACACTAGCAGCCAAGAAATGACTCTTAAGGAGCTGGCCAGTGGGGGTCAGTGGAATCCAAGCAACACTAGGGTGAAGCCAGTGCTTCCTAGACAAGAGACTGTGGCTACAGGAAGCAGAGGAGGCCGAGTAGGGGTGAGGAAGGGTGGAGAGTGGAAACCATATATCGCTGGTTACTGGCTGTTCTGTCTCCCACTGGAAGCTCTGTGAAGCTGCTTTCTCATACTTCCTGTTCACCCATCTTCCAATAGGAGTCCAAGATGGCAGATCTGTGCTGCATTAGCTGATAGGGGACCTCTGCATGTATCTCTCCTCACTCTCTGTTCTCTTTCGTTTTCTTATTCCATTCGGTGCTTGGCTGGGTTCTTTATCTCTTCATTTCTTTCTTAGGGTTTCAGGATTGACTTTTGTTTCTGTTTGACTTAGTTTTTCGGATCTTTGCTGTGGAGGGATGGCTTGGTGCTTCTGTCTATAGCGCCACGTTGCCCGGAAGTCTCATTTGATTTCTTGACTGCTGCTTCCATGGGCATTGATTGTGGATCCAAGTAAAATAAAATCCTTTGAAAACTTTAATATTTTCTCCATTTATCATGATGTTACTTATAGGTCCAGTTGTGAGGATTTTGGTTTTCTTTATGCTGACATGTAATTCATACTGAAGGCTATAGTCTTTCATCTTCATCAGTAAGTGATTCAAGTCCTCTTCACTTTCAGCAAGCAAAGTTGTGTCATCTGCATATCACAGGTTGTTAATGAGTCTTCCTCCAATCCTGATCCCACATTCTTCTTTGTATTATTCAGCTTCTTGGAATGTTTTCTCAGCATACAGAGTGAATAAGTATGGTGAAAGGATACAACCCTGATGCACACTGTTCCTGATTTTAAACCACACAGTATCTATTTGTTGTGTTTGAATGACTGCCTCTTAATCTATGTACAGGTTCCTCACGAGCACAATTAAGTGTTCTGGAATTCCCATCTTTTGAAGTGTGACCCATAATTTTTTATGATCCACACAGCCGAATGCCTTTGCATAGTCAATAAAATACAGATAAACATCTTTCTGGCATTCTCTGCTTTCAGACAGGATCTATCTGACATCAGTGATGATATCCCTGGTTCTGTGTCCTCTTCTGAATCCAGCTTGAATTTCTAATAGTTCCTGTCAATGTACTGCTGCAACCACTTTTGAATGATTTACAGCAAAATTTTACTTGTGTGTGATATTTATGATATTGTCTCAATAAGTTCCGCATTTTGTTGTATCACCTTTCTTTGGAATGGGCACAAATATGGATTTCTTCAAGTCGGTTAATCAGGCAGCTGTCCTCCAAATTTCTTGGCATAGATGAGTGACCACCTCCAGTTCTGCATCTATTAATTGAAACATCTCAATTGTTATTCCTTCAATTCCTGGAGCCTTGTTTTTCACCTATAGGGTCGCTATGAGTTGTAGTTGACTTGACGGCACTGGGTTTGGTTTTGGTTTTTGTTTTTCACCAATGCCTTCAGTGTAGCTTGGACTTCTTCCTTTAGTACCATTGGTTCTTGATCATATGCTATTTCCTGAAATGGTTGAACATCGACCAATTCTTTTTGGTACAGTGACTCTGTGTATTCCTTCTATCTTCTTTTGATGCTTCCTGCGTAGTTTAATATTTTCCCTGTAGAATCCTTCAATACTGCAACTCGAGGCTTGAATTTTTTCTTCAGTTCTTTCAGCTTGAGAAATGCCTACCGTGTTCTTCTCTTTTCGTTTTCTAACTCCAGATCTTTGCACATGTCATTATAATACTTTACTTTGTCTTCTTGAGCTGCCCTTTGAAATCTTCTATTCAGGTCTTTGACTTCATTATTTCTTCCATTTGCTTTAGCTACTGTATGTTCAAGAGCAAGTTTCAGAGTCTGTTCTGACATCCATTTTGGTCTTTTCTTTCTTTCCTGTCTTTTTAATGACCTCTTGCTGTCTTCATGTATGATGTCCTTCTACAACTCGTCTGGTCTTTGGTCATTAGTGTTCAATGTGTCAAATCTATACCTTAGCTGGTCTCTAAATTCAGGTGCAATATACTCAAGCTCGTATTGTGGCTCTTGTGGACTTGCTCTAATTTTCTTCAGCTTTAACTTGAATTTGCGTATGAATAATTGACGGTCTGTTCTGCATTTGGCCCCTTCCCTTATTGTGACTGATGATATTGACCTTTTCCATCATCCCGTTTCACAGATGCAGCCAATTTGCTTCCTGTGTATTCCATCTGCTAAGGTCCACTTGTATAGTCGCCATTTATGTCACTGAAAAAGGTATTTGCAATGACAAAGTCGTTGGTCTTGCAAAATTCTATCATATGATCTCCAGCATTGTTTCTATCACCAAGGACTTGTTTTCCAACACTACTGATTCTTCTTTGTTTCCAACTTTCACATTCTAATCACCAGTAATTATCAACGCATCTTGATTGCATGTTTGATCAATTTTCAGACTGCAAAAGTTGGTAAAAATCTTCAAGTTGGCCTTAGTGGTTGATGCATAAATTTGAATAATAGTCATATTAAATGGTCTTGTTTGTAGTTGTATGGTTATTATCCTATCACTGACAACATTGTACTTCAGGACAGATCTCGAAATGTTCTTTTTGACAAAGCATATGATGTCATTCCTCTTCAATTTGTCATTCCTAGCATAGAAGACCATGTGATTGTCTGATTCAAAATGGCCAATACCATTCCATTTCAGCTCACTAATGCCTAGGATATCGATCTTTATGTGTTCCATTTCATTTTTGACAACTTCCAATTTTCCTAGATTCATAGTTCGTACATTCCACATTCTGATTATTAATGGATGTTTGCAGCTGTTTCTTCTCATTTTAAGTCATGCCACATCAGCAAATGAAGATTCCAAAAACTTTACTCCATTCACATCATTAAGGTCAACTCTATTTTGAGGAGGCAGCTCTTCCCCAGTCTTATTTTTAGTGCCTTCCAACCTGAGGGGCTTATTTTCTAGCACTATAGCAGACAATGTTCTGCTGCTATTCGTAAGGTTTTCACTGGCCATTTTTTTTCAGAAGTAGACTGCCAGGTCCTTCATCCTAGTCTGTTTTAGTCTGGAAGCTCTGCTGAAACCTGTTTACCAAGGATGACCCTGCTGGTATTTTAAATACTTGTGGCAAAGCTTCCAGTATCACAGCAATGCACAAGCCACCACCGTATGACAAACTGATAGAAGCATGGTGGAGCAGCATATTATTCATTAAAATGTTTATTTGACTAGTTCTTGGTTTGCTAATTTTACACATCTATGCACATTGTGCTGTAACCAATGAGATTTTAGGACACATAAATCCTCTCACTTCCGTTTCCCCATCCCAATATATTTATATTATTATTTTTAATTCCACTGTTTGTTATTTTTGTATCTTTAAATAATGCATCTAAGCATTTACATCTTATTCCATCATTTCCTGATTTTCGAGTTGGAAAAATGAAGTTATTAGCTTCTCTATTTTTGCCTTCATTTCACCTTAACCCTTCAACTCTTAGACTCAGTTATGGGTAACTTTTTATATTGTCAATATTGATAATATTTTTCTGTTATTTTATGACTATAATTAGGCCTTTTGTGCTCTACAAATAGGAAGTGTTGAACCTTCAAAGGCTGCAGTCCAGGCAGGCATGAGGCATGAGTTAAAGGGAATGACACGTCCCATGGTGAATGTGCAAGTGCACGCTGAACGTTGCCAACATCAGCGCGGGCCCAGTGCTGCAAAATCTTCTAGTGTTTTAAGAGAAATCTGATAGTCCAGATTTTTGTGTGAGATCTTCTGATTTAACAGTGCTGAAAACTCATTCAATTAAAACACACACACACAGCAGGTCAAACAAAATACTGTGAATTGGATGTGGCCCACTTGGGCTACCAATTTGTGACTTCTGGTGTAAGGCTGTGTCTACAATTTTTACATAAAAAAAAGCTGTTTTATAGTTTTAAAATACAGCATATCAAATTATGTGCTAATTTACCTACTTAAAAGGCTTTTTCTCTTCTTACTGTTTCTAATTTCTTTTTTCCAACTTACATGACCTGCCTTTATTAAATTCTTAAGTTATTTTAACTTACAAAGGAGAGTTCCACTACTATTCATAAGGTTTTCACCGGCCAGATTTTTCAGAAGCAGATCACTAGGTCCTTCTTCCTAGTCTGTCTTAGGGTGTACCACTAAGGAGAGTGAAGACAGAACAAGAACGGATGCCTTTGGATTATGGTGTTGGCAAAAAGAATTGAATATACCATGGATTGTCAGAAGAATGAACTAATCTGTCTTGGAAGAAGTACAGTCAGAATGCTCCTTAGAAGCAAGGATGGCAAGACTTTGTCTCATGTAGTTTGGACATGTTATCAGGAGGGACCAGTCCTTGGAGAAGAACATCATGCTTGGTAAAGTAGAGAATCAGCGAAAAAGAGGAAAATCCTCAATGAGATGGATTGGCACAGTGGCTGCAACAGTGGGCTGAAACATCGCATTGATTCTGAGGGTGGTGCAGGGCTGAACAGTGTTTCCTTCCATTGTACATGGGGTTGCTATTAGTCGGAACTGACTTGATGGCACCTAACAAAAACAACAGCAAGGAGAGGGTCAAATTTCTGGAATCTTTATTTTTCCTGGGTACCTTGCTGCTCCATATGGATTGATTGCTCTCCTGAACTGCTATCAGCCTTCATCCAGGGACTGATAATTCTTATTTTTCTGGTTTGGATCCCCCATATCTTTGCTTAAGTCCTTCTGTCTTGGTTTCCTCCCTTGTTTTCATGGAAAACACACTCAAGTAATTTCCTAAGGGAGGATGTATGAGAAGTAAACATTATGAGTCTTTGTATATCTTAAATGCTTTTATTCTACATTATATTTGAGGGATAATTTGGCTAGGTATAGAACTATAGGTTTAAAAAGAAAAATCCATTTTCATTTCTATTTTAAACTCTCCTGTTTCTTGTAGAATTTACTTCTGTATTTCAAAATAATGTATTTATACTGTCAAATTTTTTTTTCCCAGTTCTAGATATTATCTACTAACTTTCTACTCTGAAGCTAAGGATTCAGTTTTCTTATACATACTTTTCTCTCCTCACTGAAACACTTTTCCTTCCCCAGTCTCCAAATATAATCTTATCACTCTTTTAATTAAATCAGTATTCTGAGTTTATATTTTTTATGACTATATAGACTTTATTATCAGATGAACTGTATAGAGCACTCTGATATCATCTCTTTTCCTGTATAAATTTTGTTTTTCCTAGACTCACCACTGACTAGCTTTTTTTCTCTTGCTGAATTTTTTGAGTACTTATCAGTTCAACTCCAAACTTTTTACCAGAATTAGAAATATTTTTTCAGTGTATTCAAATATATCAAATAATGTTTTAAATTCATTTTAAAACATTGGAACCATCCCTCTTAGATGGGTGAATTTGTTGCTCCCTAGTCACTATGGAGCCCTAGTGGTGCAGTGGTTAAGAGCTCACCAGCTGACCAAAAGGTTAACAGTTTGAATCTACCAGCCGCGCCTTGGAAACCCTATAGGGAAGTTCTACTCTGTCCTATAGGGTTGTCATGAGTCGGAATTGACACAATAGCAATGATTTTTAGTCACTATGAGTTGGAATAGACTCTATGGCAATGGGTTTGGTTTGGTTTTAGTCTTGCTGTGGAGTCCCTGGGTGATGTGAATGGTTAATGTGCTTAGCTGCTAACTGAAAAGTTGGAGGTTTGAGTACACCTAGAGATGCCTTGGAAGAACTCTCTGGAGATCTACTTGCAAAAAATCAGCCATTGAAAACCCCGTGGAGCACATGTAGGGTCACCATGAGTTGGAATCGACTCTACAGCAACTGGTTGTTGTAGTTCTTCTGTATGTTGTTTCTTTGGGATCTCCCTTCATCATCATCATGGAAAGTCCCTTCAACTCTCTCCGGTATTGGAAACCCACCCTGTTTCTTGGTTCCCTCCCATCTCCTTGTTCCTCTTTCTAGGTTTATGCTTTCCTTAGTTCCAGAGAAAAGGAGCATGGGAGATACATTTTTTGAAAGGAATATTTTTAGCGTGTTCTCACTCTTGATGGATAATTTGTCTGCACAGAGAGATCAATATTGGATGTCATTTTCCCTTAGAAGTTTGAAAGCATTACTCCACTATCCAGATTGCCGTTGGAAAATCAAATCTGGTGTCAACTGGTGATTTTTGACTTCATGTATATGATCTGTTTTTCTTTCCAATCTGGGAAGATCTAAGACCTTTTCACTCTTGATATTTTGATATTTCATAATTTGTACCTTATGTATTTTTCTTCATTTATTGTATTGAGCATCTGGTGGGTACTTCTCAGCAAAGTTCTTGGAAGATTGCTTGGATTACTTCTTTCATAAAATCTTGCCCTCTCTTTTCTCTATTCTTTTTATCTGGGACTTCTCTTGGTTAGATGTTGGGCATGCCAGATTGTTTTTCTTATCTTTTGTCTTTGTCTCTTGTTTTACTTTTACTTTGTCTCTTGTTTTTACTTTTCTTCCCATCCTTCTCTTGCACTTTAAAGTTCTGGTATTATGTCTTAGGCTGGGTTCTCTAGAGAAACAAAACCAGTGAAGAGTATAAATATATATGTATATAGATTTATATCAAGGGAATGACTTACACGGTTATAGAGGCTGGAATGTCCCAAGTCCATGTGTCAGGACAGAGGCTTCTCCTGATTCACGTAGCTGCAGGGCCTGGAAATCCCAAGATCAGAAAGTCAGAGAGCAGGGCTCTTGCTCACAGGCTGCGAAGATCGATGAATCTCAAGATCGGTGGGCAAGACCGCAGGTAAGCTGCTAGCTCAAGTTCCAAGAACTGGAGGTCAGATGAACAGTAGACAGCTGCAGGATCCAGCACGAGCAAAAAGCCCCTAGGCTTTGCCAGAATGTCTGCTTATATTTGATGCAGGCCACACACCCAAGGAAACTCCCTTTCAACTGATTGGCTACTCACAGCAGATCCCATCATGGAGGTGATCACATATCAAATCTCAACAGGGAAGTGATCAAAACATTATAAGATTACCAGAACACTAAGAATCATGGCACAGCCAAGTTGACACACAATCTTAACCATCACATACCATAATTTTAATTTCAAGAGCTGTTTCTTATATTCTAAATGTGCCATTAAAAACAGCATGTTGCTTTTTGTTCCATAGCTGCAATATCTTCTTTTATATCCTGAGGATATTAATTTATCTGGGGAAGACTTTTCTGCTTCTACACTGTCTCATCTCTCCCAGTTCTCTTTACTGTTGGTTTGTTTTAACTATTGTCCCCTGTATTAGAGGCTTTTCTCAACTATCTTGTGCTTTCTGGGTGTCCTCTCATATTAAGTTTGATACACTAAAAGGCTGACAGGAAGTTCTGATGGGCTTCTGTCAGGCATGATTGACTTGGGATGTTTCACTGATGGATCTACAGCTATAAGTATCTGTAGGTCTTTTCTCAAGGAGCCCTGGTGGTGTAACAGTTAAAACTTTGGCTGCTAACTGACAGGTTGCTGGTTCAAACCCACACAGCGGCTCCCCAGGAGAAAGATCTGGTGATCTGCTACCACAAAGATTATAGCCTAGGGAAACCTCTGGGGCAGTTCTACTCTGTCAGGTGGACTGACACCTAACAACAGCAACAACACAGGTCTTTTTTCACAGGTCCATCAGTTTCTCCAGAGCTATACAGGCGTAGTGGGGGTGAACTTGGTGTGTGTATGAGGGGAGAGTGGTGGAGTGGCAGGAGGTGCTAAACTGGCTGCTGATGCATTCTGGGAGCTGAGTGGAGATGAGGGAGTTCCACTATTCAGTATGTCGACCTTCACTTAAGTACTCTGTTTTTAGTATGTCACCCCTGACCTCAGCTGTTCTTAATGTAAGATCCCTTAGTTTCACTCTCTCCATAGAGTAGTCTTTTGCTGGATGGGGAAGAGGAAGTTCCCTGGCTGAGCACTGGAGAGAGGTGGCTCTTTCAGGGGGTGGGTTTTGATCCAGAAGTTGCTTTCTACTACTTACTTGTTTTAGCCACAACCTTACCTCATGTTTTAGAGATAAGAGATGTCTTCAACTCCTGGAAATTTCCAGGCTTCTTTGCTGTGAATAAGCTTATTCCTTATCCTACCTCACTGTTGGTTTATGTTTAACTTTTCCTCATTTTAATAAGTTAGTCATGTTTGTTTATTTGCTTTCTAGATTCCAAAATTTTGGTGCTGTTATTTCCTTCTCTGTTCCCATTTTCCTTTTAGATTTATGCCTTTGTTTCATATCTTTAATATCGTTTTAGTGGAATGTGGGGAGGGTGTGAAGATCAAAACATATGTTCAAATTGTCATGTTTAAACAGAAGTTTCTGTTTTATTTATAATTCAGTGTTTGTTCAATAGAATATTAAAATTTGGAAAGATTTTAAAATAGCAAAATCCTATTACTTCAGTACAATTTTTTTTTTTTAATATTTTATTGTACTTCAGGTGAAGGCTTACAGAACAAATAGTTTCTCATGAAACAATAGTACACATGTTGTTTTATGACATTGGTTAACAACTCCACAACATATTAACCCTCTAACTTCTCAACATTTTTTTTTTTTTTGGTGAAAATACACATAGCCAAAGATAAGCCAT
>NW_004444055.1:1107963-1109760 GCF_000243295.1 Trichechus manatus latirostris | reverse complement strand
TGTCAGCTTTTTGCCTCAGTTCTTGGAGAATTCCGAGTATTAGAGATTTGAATTCCCTATCAGGTATTTCTAGTGCATTTTCTTCCACAGGAGAGTCATCTGTTTTTTTATTTTGGATGCATACTGGAACTGTCTTGTCTTGTTTTTGTAAATGTTTTGATATTGTCTGCTCTTTTGGGGGCATTCAGTAGTTATTTTTCTCATTTATTGATTGTAGATTTGTTTGTTTCATCCCGTTTAAAAAAAAATTGACTATGTCTGAGCAAGTGGACTGTGTGTTCTTTGTTTATTGCTCATCTATGCACTCAGTACTTTTCACCTCCTTCTCCAACTGGCAGGGTCAGTCTCTCAGATATGGTATGGCAGGGCAGGTCTAGCTGAAGAGGAGTTACTGGGACGGGTTGTTTGTGGCACTTACTACAGCCACCGAGCGGGTCGGTAATCAGTGCAGGGCAGGTTCCAGTAGGCCATGCCTGTGCTGCTTGGTGGTGTGATGTCAAGTGCACGGTGCAGGTAGGCAGGATGCAGCGGGGAGATTGTTCTGTGTGGAGCTAAGATGGATATGGGAGACAGGAGAGAGGAACAAGAGCCAAAAACATACAAACAAACACAAAATAATGCTAGGGGAGCTTG
This sequence comes from Trichechus manatus latirostris, assembly GCF_000243295.1. Classification (NCBI taxonomy): domain Eukaryota; kingdom Metazoa; phylum Chordata; class Mammalia; order Sirenia; family Trichechidae; genus Trichechus; species Trichechus manatus. Next base: position 1,109,127 of record NW_004444055.1, on the reverse strand, counting down.
CCGTTGGAATGGAGAGATGAGAGACTATGAAATGGAGAAAAATAGAAAGGGGAAGAGGAAGAAAAGAAAAGAATGAATAAATAAAAATCAGAAAGGTTAAAGAACTGCAAAGTTCCCAGGGATCCCAGTGATGCAGCTATGAGGTCTGAGGAAGTTGCTCTCAGGTGTTGCAGTATAGCCTGGCTAGAAGGCATAGAGGTATACAAAGCCTGGTATTCAGGGATCGGAAAGAGAAGGAAGATATAGAGAGACGAGAAACTGAGCAATGAAGAAAGACAAAAAGGAATAGAAGGAAAAGTAAACAAAACAAATTAAAAAAAAAAAGAACAAGAAAGGACCCCAAAAAAACAGAAAAAAAGAAAACCAACAAAGAAAGAAATGCTCTCAGGGATCCCTCTACACATCTGTGGAAGCTGAAGGGGAGCTCCTTGCCACGCAGCTCCGCCTGGCCAGAAAGGGCTCCCAACTCAAGAAAAGGAAAAGAAAACAAACAAACAATTCAAAAGAAACTAATGAACAAAAGCCCCGGGATCCCACCAGCGTGGTAGCCCAGACTGGGAAGCAGCTCCACACTGGAATGGAGCTCTGCAGCCCCTCAGGAAGAAGCAAAGATGGCGCACGGAGCCAGGCCCTCGAGCGAAAGGATGGGGAGACAGTGAGAGGCAAGCAAGAAAGCAAAAGAAGCAGGAAAAAAAAAAAAAAAAACAACACCAGCAGCCAACAAATGGCACTCAGAGAGCCAGCTAGTGTGGGCTGGTGTTTCTGGACAAGAGAATGTGTCTGCGGGAAGCAGAGGAGGCCGAGTGTGGGTGAAGAAGGGTAGAGAGTGGGAAAGCATATATCACAAATTCCCGCGCTCTGGAGCCCCTCAGGAAGAAGCAAAGATGGCGCATGGAGCCAGGCACTCGAGTGAAAGGAGGGGGAGGTAGCGAGAGGCAAGTGAGAAATCAAAAGAAGCAGAAAAAAAAAAGCAACACTAGCAGCCAACAAATGGCACCCAGAGAGCTGCCCGCTTGGGTGTGTGGAATCCAAGCAGCCGGTGCTTCCTGGTCAAGAGACCATGGCCGTGGGAAGCAGAGGAGGCCGAGAAGCGGCGAAGAGGGGTGGGGAATGGGAAAGCGCACACCACAAATTACTGGATGTTTTGTCTCCTGTTGGACGCTC
>NW_004444055.1:1097861-1107852 GCF_000243295.1 Trichechus manatus latirostris | reverse complement strand
TCTGTCAGTTTTCTCACTCCATTTGGTGCTTGGCTGAGTTCTTTATCTCTTCATTTGATGTTTTAGGGTTTCAGGATTGTTGTATTCTCTGTTTGGCTTAGTTTTTCGGATTTTTGCTGTGGAGGGATGGCGTGGTGCTTCTGCCTAGAGCACCATTCTGCTGGAACTAGTACAATTATTTTTGAAATTATTTTTCAAATTCTTATATATTTTTTCATAGTTTTACTCATCTGATATATACTCATATTTCATTTTACATCATAACTGTTTATATTTTCCTTTACAGCATTTGCATTTATGACCTTATATTTTATTGTGTTGATGTCACATTATTTGCTTCACCAGTGTCTAATATTGAGTTCTAATTTTTTCAAGTAATAGGAATATTATAATACCAAAATGAACCTCTTTACTTTTTTCCCATTCCTGAATTGTCTCCTAAAATACATTCCTTGCAGTGCAATCACTAGATCCAAGAAGAGCATCTTTATGGCTCCTGTTATACCTGGCCATATTGATTTTCCAAAAACGTTCAGCTAAATTTTAATACTTCTTTAATGACAGAGGATATAATACTAACTTTACCCAAATTATTTTGTTAACAACTTCGTCCTTGAGAGACAGTTCTTAAAACATAGATCTTGTCCAAGTCAAGTTTTTTTTTTTTTAATTTTCTTTGGTATTGAGATCTCTTTGAGAATCTAATGAAAGCTCTGGTCCCCCCTCCCCAGTAAAGTGAATTCCTTCAATCACATGGAGTGACACTACACACACACACAATTCTACACAGAATTTCAGACACTTGATGAGCTCCCCCGAAGCCTATTCTATGAACCCTGTTGTAAAAGCCCAATCTCTAGGGAAAGCAACTTCCAGATCCACGGGCACCAAATTCTTTTACCACAGAATTTGTAAAATTCTATGGTAAAATAATTTTTTTTTCCTCTGGTTGAGAAATTCAAACTGAGGTAAAATGGAATCACTAAATCACTAAGGACACCATAGCCTGGAACTCATGCTGTGCTTTACCTTACACCATGGTTATGGGGCTTAATCTGGGATCATGGAGAGTGATGAGAACCAGATTCTTCTAACCTTTTCCCAGCTTACTGTCCTTTAACTTTGCCCTTTGCCCTGAATTTATTGGCTAGAAATATGATCACTATAGCGATTGGGTACACAATCTTTGTCTTGCCCAAAAAAGAAGCAAAACAGGAAGTTAAAAAGGGGATTGGGTGTGAGAAACTTGGGGAAAAATAATAGAGACATGAGCATGTGGAACTGAGAGGGGCCTATTCTGAAATCTGGTGTGAGCTTACATGATAAAATGCATATTGAGGAACTGAAATTAGAACTCTTGGTAACCATGGGAACGACACTGTTATGGCTCAGTTGTTAGAAAAACAGCCCTGGGATTTCTGTGACATGGAAGTGATTGTTTAGATAACGACACATCTCGAGTGTGAGGACTGGTAGTGAAGCTCCAACATAACTGAAAGTAGTAGGCTAAAATGTGAGGAACTTCTCAAATCGAGCGTTCCAAAGTATTTCTCCTTCTAAAATAAACACAATTAAGCTTTCATAGGAAATTCTAACAGGTGAAGTTTTCCATTATGACTGTACTGAAATTGTATAGCCATACTTTCCTGTATGTCCGTAATTTTCCTTTTCCCTCCCTTTTGCATATTCTATATTTAGCGGTTTTTCAGTACCTTGCTCCTGGAGAAATGTCATGTGAGGTTTTTATTATTCTAGTCTCCAGATCCCAGAGTTAATTTTAGAAAGAAAATTTAGAAGTTAGATGCAGAGTGACCTTAAAAGAGGAAATTTATCTACATTTGAGGAAGTACTCAGGTCTGTGGTATCTTTGCTACAGAGAAACTTTATAATAATAAAATAATTAACATTTTGTAATACGTATCTTGCTGTACCAATAGCCATGCTTCTTGCATACAAATACAAATAGCTCTGCCAACTTGTTTTTATTGGTCTTGATGTTTACGGAAGAGTAAACTGTGGCTCAGAGAGGTCAAGTAATTTCCCTAAGGTAACAAAATGAATAAGTGAACACGTGATGACCAGACCTCCCCACCTCCTTCCAGTCTCCATGTCTTTCTATATCCAAATCTTGTGCCCTTTCCACCACTTTGTGTGGTCTGCTACATTTTGCTAAGACAGGGGACATCTGTGTCTTGTGTTTCTCTGCAAAACAAGAATACTTATTGTTGTTCCTGATGACTAATAAACTTGTTGTTGTTGCTGTTAGGTGTCATAGAGTCATGATGACACCACGTACTACAGAACAAAATATTGCCTAGTCCTATGCCATCTTCATAATCATTGGTATGCTGAAGTCTATTGCTGTGGCCACTGTGCATTTTGAGTGCCTTTGAACCTCGGTAGTTCTTCTTCCATTACTACATCAGACAATAATCTGTTGTGATCCATAGGGTTTTTATTGGCTAATTTTTGGAAGTAGATCTCCAGGCCTTGTTTCCTCTTTTGTTTTAGTCCACCCATCTGTCACTTTGTCGCACTGTGGTGGTTTGTGTATTGCTACGATGCTGGAAGCTATGCCACTGGTATTTCAAATCATTACACCCAGTCCTTCACAACTCAGTTCAAATGTCACATCCTTGAACTGAAGGTTTTCTTTATCTGTCCAGCTGGATGATCTTTCCTTCTTTGGTATTTACATGACATTCAATTTTCATTTCTTATGTTCCTTTATACTCTTCCTCTTTTATTGTGCCCATGTTTGGTTTAGCTCCTTGAGGATGTCTTAGACACAATAAATTTCTACACAATGCTACCACATTCATTGCAGGTGACTAGTTTTTGTTGAATGACCTGATTGTGCTATTCTCTGTATGTCTCCAGGTAACAGGACTAAATAGAAGATAAACAACTACAAAAATGTGGCAATAATTAACAAGTGTAAGTTTTAATTCTTTCCCTTCTGCTGAAGTACTCTGATAGTTTCTGTGGAATAGGTAAAAGCTTGCCTGGAAAGAAAGCTTGGAAATAGACTGAAGGGATTTCCCTTAACGGTCAAGAATATATTAGGCCTAGGTCTTCATGTGACTGCATTAAGTTGAATATTTTATAGTAAAGAAGATGGGCTTATTTTCAGTGGATTTAAGATCTCAGCAAAATGCAACTATACCAATGTGTATATCATATATATATATATATACATACATACACACACACATATATATTGGTGTGCGTGTGTATATATATATATATATATACACCAATGTATATATATATACATCAATGATAACCACAATCGATGTATACCCAAAACATTTAATTTCTCCAAATTTTAAGAATAGGTTCATTGTGAGACATGTTTCCTTCTCTAAATCTGGAACATCTGTTTGTGGACCTCATCTAGTTATGGTAAGTCCTAGACCTCACCTTCTTTATGGTAACCCCTATGTTAAAAAACTTATTTGAGATAAGACGGTCCTATGCAAAATAGATTTCTTTTCTTTAAATCAGTAACTGATTATTGAACATATTTTCTAAAAATTCTTGTAATAAGAAAGCTAGAGAGAATAACTGGTATTTCTTATATAGAGAATTAATTTTGGTAATGTTCTTTATCTGTAGGTGAAAAAAAAAGGCCCCAAAACAAAATTAACGCATAACTTTCAAGCAATATGCACTTATCAATGTTAAGCTAATAATAATGGTATTAGTTCATTTAAAATGCACACACTTTAAAGTAAGTGTTATTCTTAATCTAGAAGGACTCTCCTCTATGATTAACGTGGTTTGATGCCATTAAACAATTGATAAGACTACCTAATTTAATGACAGACTGTACTGGTCTGTTACATGGGAATTGAAGCAACCTAGTACATCAAGGAATTCTGGAACTCTTTCACTGAAGAGTCTTGCCTGTCCTTTTCTAGTAGTACAAGGTGCTTTTGGTTAGATGAACGTTTGTTGTTGTGTGCCGTTGAGTTAATTTTTGACTCATAGTGACCCAATGTGATAGAGTAGAACTGCTCCATAGGGTTTCCTAGGTTGGAATCTTTAAGGGAGCAGATTGTTGGGTCTTTTCTGCTGCGCAGCTGCTGGGTGAGTTTGAACCACCAACCTTTTGGTTAGCAGCTGAACACTTAATCATTGAGCCTCCAAGCCTTCTTGAACGTTTGTCAGAGCACTTGAATTTTTCTTAGGTGAGATTGTTGCCTCAAACAGATATAATCTATAACTTTTTAAAAAAAATTTTTAATTCAAGGTTAATTGTGGTTAAGGAATTAGACTTTGAAGATTTATAAATTATAAAACATACAGAATAAAAAGTATACTTAAATACAAGGCATTATTATCATCAGGGTTCCAAATTTACTGGTGCCACAAATTGAAAGGAAATATAGCTTCATTATTTCTTATAGCATGGGGCTTAGTGGTTCAGTGATAGAATTTTCTCTTTCCGGGTTTGGCTCTTGATAGAGTAGCTGCAGGACGATGAGAGATTAGGAGTTATAAAGACGGAAAATCAGTTGGTTTAGTGTCCTTTTTGTTAGGTGCCATCAAGTCAGCTCTGACTCATGGAGACCTTATGTATAACAAAATAAAATATTGCCAAGTCCTGTGCCATCTTCATGGTCATTGATATGTTTGAGTCCGTTGTTGTGGCAGCAAGTTGCAGCCTGTGAGCTGGCCTCCTGTTTTTGTAAAGAAAGTTTTATAGGCACACAGCCAGGTCCATTCATTAAGGTATTGTTTATGACTGCTTCTGAACAACCATGGCAGAGTTATGTAGTGTGACAGACCCTGTATGGCCCGTAAATTCTAAAATATTTACTATCTCACACTTGAAGAAAATGTCTGCCAACCACTAGTTTAGGGTATTAGTTATTATTGTTATGTAACAAATAATCTCAAAATATGGCTGTTTAAAACAACAAACATTTATTATCTCACATTCTATGGGGCAGAGATCCAGGCTATCTTAGCTGGATGATTCTGGCTCAAGGTCTCTCATGAAGTTGCAGTCAAGCTATTGGCCAGGCTGCAGCCATCTCAAGGCATCCACTTCCAAGCTCGTACAGGTGGTTGTTGGCAGACCTCAGTTCCTTGCTGGCCATTGGTCAGCGGCCTCAGTTCTTCACCATGGGGCTGCTCCACATGACAGCTAGTAATCTGAGAAAAAGAGAGAGTGCAAGCCAGAAGCCAGTCTTTTATACCCTAGCCTTGGGAAGTGACATACTATCATTTCTGTCCTATTTAATTTATTAGAAGCATTTTACTAAGTCCAGTCCACATTCAAGAAGTGGCAGTTATACAAAACCATGGATACCAGGAAGCATGGTTTACTGGGGGCCATCTTGAAGACTGGCTGCCACAATTAATAACCCCTCAAGTTTTCCCCCTTTTATATCATCATGCTATCTATCTATCTATCTATATACATACATATATATGGACTTTTGTCACTGTAGTTCTAGAATTTAGAACTGTGAGAACAAAGGTAAGCCAAGTAGTGAAGTGTTGAAGCCATTTTAACAAACTGCCTGAATGTGATACCTACAAAAATTGTTAATCTGATTAGCGTCTGTGGGCCAAATCCAGGCTAAGGCTCAAAATGTTGGAAATACTGGGAGCTCCAATGGAAGTAAAAAGCAATAAAGAGACCAGTGGTGAAGTCAAGCCTGGATTATGGCAAGGTACGCAGTTAAGGAAGTCCCTGGGTGGTGCAAATAGTTGGTTAATATGCTAGAATGCTAACCAAAAAGTTGGAGGTTCCAACCCACCCAGAAGCACTTTTCAGCCATTGAAAACCCTATGGAGTACAGTTCTACTCTGACACACATGGGACTGCCATGAGTGGAAGTTGACTAGACAGCAACTGGTAGTAGGCAGTTAAGAGAACACTTCACCAACAATGTAACTTTTCTTTTAACTTTTTTGTTAATTCATTCAATATTCAACAAATATTTACTGAACTCCTACTAAGACCCAAATACCATTGAAGACTTTGCAGATACAACAGCAAACTTGGAAGTGAAGATGGTCTCAGGCAGGAAATATCTTACAGCAGGTGCTTCCTTTGTATGTTGACAAAGCCAGCAAGTGGCTTCCCAGGGTTTGACCAGTTCAGGATATGGGGGCAGGAGAAGATATTTACATAAAAAGATAATAGTTTCAGTGGAGAGTGTATCCATGAGAATGGAAGCAGGTCCTAGAAACTTTTTTAATGTATTTACTGTTATTCCTAGTTCAACTGAATGCTTTAAAATACTTGCTGATGCATTGTTTGTGAGTCTATGCTCAGTGTAAAAACCTGGGTGCCGGTGTGGAAGGGCAAAGTATGATTATAGCTTTTATAGACTGCCTTGTTTTTCTCACTTGCTTTTTTAAAAACTTTGTAGTGCAGTTATATGTCTCACTAGGATAAAACAGTATATACTTATTTAAAAATGAGATATGGAATTCTTCTCCAGAAACCTCCAACAAACTTTAAACCATTTTCTCTTCACATGGAGATTGTTGCAGAGAAGAGAAACTTGCGGGGTGGGGGGTAGAGGGGCGGAAGCATGAGTGGTAGGAGTGGGAAGGAAGTTTTCTTGGATGATAGAAGGGAAGGCAGGTTGATTTGGGGATAAACTATAAAGGCCCTGTGTTTGTGCGAGCTGGGCAGAGGAAGTAGCCACAGTGGGCCTGCCTCTAAAATGTTGTAAAAGTTTTGGCCTGCAAATGAAGTTAGTTTGCTCTATCTGTGTGATTGAAAGTCAGTTTTAGGATCCCATTGTTGTTGTTAGCTGCATGGGAGTCGGACCCCGGCTCATGGCAACCCCATGTATGACAGAGTAGAACTTCTCCATAGGGTTTTCTTGGCTGTAATCTTCATGGAAGCAGATCGCCAGGTCTTGTCTTCCGCAGAACCATTAGGTGGATTTGAGCCACCAACCTTTAGGTTAGCTGCCAATCACAAACTGCTTGTGCCACCCAGGTTCCTTTTAGGATCCCAATAGACTCATGTATCCCATTGTTTATATTCGCGTCAATGGTTTATTGCTGTGGAATCTTTTTAGGGTCTTTGGCAGAGACTGACATTCAAACTCTGAAGAGTTTGTAAGAGTGTTTTTTATTTCAGTCATCCACATTTCCAAACCGAGTGACCTGGAAGTAAAGGCTGCCATGAGGAAGTATTGTTTGGAATCTGAATCTACGAGAAAATTGGAAATGTAAATTTTTAAATGAAATAATGGCAAAGCAAAATATTACGGCATCTGAGGCAGCTGCAGCCATCCCTGTGACTGCCAATGCTTTCTGTTGAAGATTACGGTATCTGATGCCAGATCCACAAATGTTTTGCACTTATTCAGCACTTAAAGGTAAGAGGTTGTGAAATGAGCCAGAGAAAAAAAGAGGCAAAGGGCTGAGTTTGAGTGAGTAAAGGAAGATAAATCAGATGAGATTGCACGTTGATGACACTCACCAGTGTTGCTCAACATCAATATCTGACAAACAGCAAGAGAAAAAGGAAACATTTTGGCAGAGTCAGCCACCCCCAGCATCTCTCTTCAAAACCCTACTAAGAAATCCCCACCACTAGATGAGTTATTTCCTCTTTTTGCATTATGAATACAATGGGAAAAAAAATAGGCCCTAGAACTGAAATATTGAGCTTAGGAAATACTGGCATGAATAATAATATAAGAATGAACTAGACAGAAAGGCCTAGAGGCAGGGGTCTTCCATCGAGGAGGCTTGGACTTAGTGAAGTCCAGCTTGGTACAGTGGATACTTGGACTGTCTTTTTAGGCTGCTTGGGATTTCTTGCAGGAGTCCCTGGGTGGTGTAGTTAACATACTTAGTTGCTAGGCTGTTAACCAAAAGATTGGAGTTTCAAGTCCACTGAGAGGTGCCTCGGAAGGAAGGCCTGGTGATCTACTTCTGACAAAACAGCCATTGAAAATCCTATACAGTTTTACTCTGACACACATGGGGTCACCATGAGTTGGAATCAACTCCATGAAAACTGTTTTGTTTGTTAAAATTTTTTAGAGTGTCTTTATACTTGGTTTTGCTCATTTTTTCCTCTTGCCTGGATTCCATCTGAACAGCACCTTCTCCTACCCCCTCTCTGGCCCTGCCCTTTCTGCTTAGGAAACTCTTATGCTTTCTTTAAAGCCCAACTTAAATCCATCTGTCCTTCAAGAAAACATCTCAGCTCCCTTATTCCAGAACTAACCTCTTTTTCTTTTATTTCCTTAATGAGTATCTTCAGCCCTTTATTTAATTAATCACAGTGGCTTTTATGTTCAAGTTATTTATGCACTTTCTGTCTTCTCCACTGACTTGAAGTCTCCTTCAAGTTGTAAAAGTTTGGCCTGCAAATGAAGTCTCCTTCAAGTCAATGGAAGACAGAAATGAGGGCAAAGAGCTTGCCTTGAACATCTTTATATCTCTTATAACATTTACTCAGTGATATGGGGGATATAATAAGCCAATATAACAAGTCAGTGTTTATTGCCTTGAAGTATAAACCAATTCTTCACAATTTTAACAGGGGTTACAAAATCCTAGGCAAAAGTCCCTTAACTTTTCTTTCTTGGAGATAAAACTAATCAGCCCCCCCTTTTTTTGCCTTGTTATGCAGAATTCATATGAAATAAACAAGGCCATTTATTTATTTTTAAATCTTAGAGGGATACATTACTATTATTATTTTAAGAATTGTTGGATTTAAAAAAATAGGAATTCATTCTACTTATATTTGAGTTCCTTAGAGGCCTGAGGCTGTACGGTTGTCTTGTTTGCTTCAGATTAGAGCTGTAGGGATTCCTAAAGCATTTTCAATCTCTCCCTCCCTCTTTGTAGAGAAACCTGTTGTTTAAACAAATCTCCATGTCTTAAAAAATAAGCAGAATGGCCTTCACTTGACCCCACAGTTTTTTCACTCTTTGGCACTCTGAAGCCTCTGAAACACATAGTTCATGCCTGTTGGCTACACTTCCTAAATGCGCCTTCCTTTCCTAGCTCTTTGCAACTGATTAGCTTTGATCTTCATCACACTCCAGAAACACTTCTCTAAAAGATCAGTACTGACTTCCTTTTTGTCAAAATCTCTCAACAGCATTTGCTGTTGATCACCTCCTTCTCCTTGTAACTCCCTGCTTCCTAGGCTCATTCGTAAGTTGATCATATTTGACACTTAGAGAACCATTAGCAACTGCCACATGTAGGCTTTCTTCCAATGATAGGAGGCCTTCTCAGCTAGAAGTGACTGAACCCTGGGGCCTCAGTCTGAATTAGATCAGGGTGATTATATTTATTATCTGCTTTGGGCAGCTGTGCCTCGTTTCTGAGTCAAATGCACTGAATTTGTACTTTCTGTCTGACCTGCAGATATCTTAACCCTCACTTCCCTGTGAGATTAGTACCAACCCTGGGTGAAATGGGAGGGTGGGGGCGGTGCTGAAGTTAGTCTGTGTCACCCTCTCTATTTCCTCTTAGACTCCCTTTATCCCCTTTCAGTTCCTCTTTTCCCACCAGGTGCCAGAGGGCTTATGCTTCCCCACAGCTTTTTCTCATGAAGGAAGAGATGAGAACGAAACTTTTTCTTTTTTTCTTAACATTCTGTTTTCAGAATGTGCCTCCTATAAGAAGCCCTGGTGGCACAGTGGTTAAGAGCTCAGCTGCTAACCAAAAGATTGGCAGTTCGAATCCACTAGCCACTCCTTGGAAACTCTCTGAGACAGTTCTACTCTGTCACATAGGGTCGCTGTGAGTCAGAATCGACTCAGTGACAATGGGTTTGGCCTCCTATAAAACTTGCACATTAGGAGACTTCCGGCAAAATGGTGCTCTAGGCAAAAGCACCATGCCGTCCCTCCACAGCAAAGATCTGAAAAACTAAGCCGAACAGAGAAAACAACAATCCTGAAACCCTAAAACATCAAATGAAGAGATAAAGAACTCAGCCAAGCACCAAATGGAGTGAGAAAACTGACAGAGAATGGAG
>NW_004444055.1:1096435-1097761 GCF_000243295.1 Trichechus manatus latirostris | reverse complement strand
AACATCAAATGAAGAGATAAAGAACTCAGCCAAGCACCAAATGGAGTGAGAAAACTGACAGAGAATGGAGAGCGAGGAGAGATTCATGCTGAGGTCCCCTACCAGCTAACGCAGCGTGGATCCACCATCTTGGACCCCTATCGGAGACCAGCAAACAGGGGGTACGAGAAAGCAGCTTCATGGAGCTTCCAGCAGGAGCCAAAACAACCGGTAATTTGCAATATATGCTTTCCCACCGCCCCCCCTTCTTCATCCCCACTCAGCCTCCTCTGCTTCCCATGGACACAGTCTCTTGTCCGAGAAACACCAGCTGCTTGGATTCCACCAGCCCACACTAGCTGGCTCTCTGAGTGCTATTTGTTGGCTGCTGGTGTTGCTTTTTTTTCTGCTTGTTTTGATTTCTTCCTTACCTATCACCACCTCCCCCTCCTTTCGCTCAAATACCTGGCTCCGTGCGCCATCTTTGCTTCTTCCTGAGGGGCTGTGGAGCTCCGTTTGAGTGTGAAGCTGCTTCCCAGTCTGGGCTGCCGCGCTGGTGGGATCCCGGGGCTTTTGTTCATTAGTTTCTTTTGAATTGATTGTTTGTTTTCTTTTCCTTTTCTTGAGTTGGGAGCCCTTTTTGGCCAGGCGGTGCTGTGTGGCAAAGAGACTACCCCTTTGGCTTGCACAGACATGCAGAGGGATCCCTGAGGGCATTTCTTTTTTCGTTTTTATTTTTTTTGTTGTTTTTTTGGGGGATTTTCTTGTTATTTTTTTTTTAATTTGTTTTGTTTTCTTTTCCTTATTTTTCCCTTTTTGTCTTTCTTTGTTACTCAGTTTCTCGTCTCTCTATATCCTCCTTCTCTTTCTGTACCCTGAATACCTGGCATTGTATACCTCTACGCCTTCTAGCCAGGGCTGTACTGCAACACCTGAGAGCGACTTCCCCAGACCTCATAGCTGCACTGGTGGGATCACTGGGAACTTTGTGGTTCTTTAACCTTTCCGATTTTAATTTATTCATTCTTTTCTTTTCTTTTCTTCCTCTTCCCCTTTCTGTTTTTCTCCATTTCATTGTCTCTCATCTCTCCATTCCAATGGCAGGCTCCCCTAGCATTCTTTTTTGTTTGTTTGTATGTTTTTGGCTCATGTTCCTCTCTCCTCTCTCCCATATCCACCTTAGCTCCACACATAACAAACTCCCACCTGCACTGTGCGCTTAACATCACACCACCAAGCAGCACAGGCACGGCTTACTGGAACCTGCCCTGCACTGATTACTGACCCGCCCTGGTGGCTGTAGTAAGTGCCACAAACAACCCGTCCCAGTAACTCCTCTTCAGCTAG
>NW_004444055.1:1076894-1089909 GCF_000243295.1 Trichechus manatus latirostris | reverse complement strand
AACATGTGTAGTAACTGTTAAATGAGAAACTATTTTCTTCTGTAAGCCTTCATCTTAAGTGAGAATAGCAGCACAATTGGAAGAGTGTAGTCAATGTCACTGAATTGTGTATGTAGAAATTTTTGAAATGGTGTATCTTTGCCTATGTGTATTTTCACCAAAAAAAAAAAGGTTGAGAAGTTAGAGGGTTGGCATGTTGTGGGGTTATTAACCAATGTCATAAAACAATATGTGTACTACTGTTTCACGAGAAACTATTTGTTCTGTAAGCCTTCACCTGAAGTACAATTAAAAAAAAAAAATAACTTGCACATTATTGGGCATTCTAAAGTTGTTTCATTTGTAGTCTCTTGGCAACTCCGTGAGGTAGGTTTTATTATTTCTATTTCACAGAGGTTGAAACTGAGACTTTGAAAGGATAGGAAACTTGCCCAAATCACACAACTTAGAAATGCAAAACTGAGTTTGAAGTCTAGGCTGACTCCAAAATATCTGAGTTCCTCATATTGTACCAGGTTACCTCCTCAGGAGGGACGTGTCCCTGGAGAAGGACATCATGCTTGATAAAGCAGAGAGTCAGCAAAAACGAGAAAGACCCTCAACAAGACGGATTGACACAGTGGCTGCAACAATGGGCTCAAACATAGCAATGATTTTGAGGATGGCACAGGACCAGGCCGTGTTTTGTTCTGTTGTACATAGGGTTGCTGTGAGTCAGAACCGACTTGAGGGCACCTAACAACAACAACCTTCTCAGAAAAAAGAGATGAGTTAAAATTGTTTCACACTGAGGGCTTTGTACCTTACGGTAGAGAGAGCAGTGCTTTTCGAATAAAGTTCCAGCAAATTTGCCATGAAGACTGGGGACTGACGGGGAGGAGGACAGTTGGGATATAGGGTATAGGCGGGAGGGGTTGTGTTTTCTCTGCCCATATACAAGGTTGATTTGGGTCAATACTCTCTTGTGCTCACATGTGCCTCATAGCATTGCAGTTGATCTCTCCAACTAAGCATCCTTAACCACCTGAGGTACGTAACCCAGCATTCAGCATTTACAGACTTTTTTTTTTTTTTGATGGATGTGCTTTCATTAGTCAGGGGATGGTGAGGTTAGTATGCTAGGCTCTTCTTTTTCATCAAAGGAAATGCTTAGTTTAAAATAAGGAGCAAAACCTTTTCATCAGCACTAAGTTAGTTCACTGTGGGTATGTGTGTACAGGTTTCAGCTGAGTCCCTCCACAAGGGTTGATGTTATAGTGCTCACCTATGGCTGAATGTACTTTAGCAGGATTTTGTAAACGTCTTTGGGGTAATGACCGTGTCATAAACTTCACTTGTGTCTTGTCTGCTGCTAAGCTGGGTTGGAACAGTGAATGGGGTCCTCATCATTCAAGGAAAAATTGGTATATGTGTATGTGTATGTATATTTGCATATCCTTAAAGTGAATCCACTTTACATGGTGTCAAATTTAATAGAAAATAATCAAAAGAAGTGTGATTGGGTCTTTATCTTCATGGAGAAACTAAGTGTCATGGTGACAATTTGTTTATTCTTACATTTAAATATATTTAGGTTAAAATTATAATTAGCACTTTAACAAAACAAACAAAGATGAATCAAATCCTGATCATTCTTTTTTGTTTGTTTTGTTTTTCTTGGCCTAATATTTAAATAAAATTGTATGATAGCAATATTGGAAATCTTAATGTATGTATGATTTTTGCAATGATATCATAAAAAGAGTTATTTTTACTGTAAATGAGGACTTCTTTAATTTTCTAAGGATTTTTAAAGTTCTTTGTTATTCAAATAGTTCTCTTACTATGCCTATCACATCAGCATCCTGTTGATTTTCTATTAATTAATTTTTAAGAAGTTCACCTCTGCCAGTCCCTCATTTGGGTTTTCTCATGATCCAATAAGTTTTCTAGCATCACATTCATCAACTTTTTGAAAACCTACTACTTTTGCAATATTTGTTATTTTACTTGGCAATCTGCTGCATTGTATTTGCATTGTTTGGTCTAATATTTACACCGTCGTTAGAGTTGATATTGATGTGATGAGTAGGAATACAAGCTAGTGTTGAGTGGAGTGGATAACTGGTGATTGGTGTTGGTGGTGCAATGGTTAAGTGCTCAGCTGCTAACCAAAAGGTCGGTGGTTCAAACCCACCAGCTGCTCCCTGGAAGAAAAAGATAACAGCCTTGGAAACCCTCTGGGGCAGTTCTATTCTGTCATATAGTGTCACTATGAGTCAGAAGTGACTTGATGGCACAGAACAACAACTGTGTTATAAAAGACCATTTGGTCCCTTTGTGACTATTTCTGTGTTATGATGCATTTTTTTTCCCTTAGCAGCCATGTGCTTGTGGAATGGAGAATAATGAATGTTCAAATAACAAGGACTCTCTGGGCTTAAATAATTGTTGAATTGAATTGAATTGACCTATCCTGGATCAGTCCTCAATCTATAAATGTAGCAGTTGTTGGGCGCATACAGACTTTGGACTGCCCATAGATCATCAACTACGTTCTCTTCTAACCATTCTGGTGAGCATGAATAGAGCTGAAAGCATTCTAGAATCACTATAATCTCCAATCCAAAGACCTGTTTGAAGGCTTATAATTATCTCTATTGTGATATCTTTCAACAGATCTAAGAAGTTGTGTAATTTTGATTCCAGATGGGCTAAGAAGATGGTAAGACTGAATGGGACTTGGGTTCCAGACCTGTTCTATTATTGCTGTATTGTATTTTTTGAGGGGGAGGGGGATTCATTTAGCTTTCGTAGACTTCATATACAAAGATATCACCTTTATTTTTTTAACCTGATACAATCTAGTAATAATCAGTTTTCGTTTCTGTAGTATTTTAGGTACAATAGGTCAGTGGGAGAAGCTGAAAGTGTTTGCTAACCACCTCCTCCTCCATCTACATATACATGGCCACATATTTGAATAACATTATTTGCAAAGTATAACAGCATTTCAAAACACCAATTAACAGATGTTTTCATGGGTACAGAGAAGAAGGAAGGCTTGTTTCTTTAATATGTTGTTTATATGTTTGTGTATGGGTTTTTTTTTTTCCTCTTATTACAGTTGCGCATGTTTTTTTGATTACTTTTGTATTTTTCTTCCCACTGGATTGCAAGCTCCTTAAGGACAAGGACCTTGTCTTATTTTGTTTTATGTCCCTAGGATCTAACATAAACTAAACCATCAAGTCAATTTCAACTCATAGTGACCCTGTAGGACAGAGTCGAACTGCCCCATAGGGTTTCCAAGGAGCACCTGGTGGATTCGAACTGCCAACCTTTTCATTAGCAGCTGTAGCTCTTAACCACTATGCCATCAGGGTTTCCAGGATCTAACACAGGACTCCATAAATGTTTGTTACATTTTTCTTTAATTGAAGCAGAAATGAAGAACCTGGTTTAGAAGGAAGGAAATGGTAAATTATTGTGGTGAAAGTGAAGTGAGGTTGTACTAAGTTTGCAAGGACAGGAAATAAAGCAAGGTTAACTGGTGGAAGGCAGTACACAGGGGCAGGTTCCTTGCAGTGTTTTATGAAAAGGGCAGAGGACAAAGTACAGTGGCTATTCCACTGGAAAAACAAATAAACAAGCTGGAACATTCTTGCCTGAGCACCTGTAAACTGGAGTCTGTGAGCAGTTCAGTTAGATGTTTTAGGTTAGTGGCAAGATCATAAACTCACCTGTGTATTCTCTGAGGGTTTTTTAATTTATATTCTTCCAAAAATGCTTCTTAGAAAATAATACTCTCTAATCAAGTATCAATGAAGTTTAGTTAGGAGATTCTATCACATCAGAAATTTCCAATGACCAAAAAAGACTGTGAGAAGGTTTTTCTGGAAGTGATATGTCTACAGAAAGTATTCATAAAGTTCTGAAGAAAGAAGAGCTTAATTAGACAGACGATCCATTTCCTGAACAGGCACATACAGGTGTTGGATTAATTCTCATTTCCTCCAAAAGAGGCACAATAACTATGATGATTAGCATTCGTTGTTTGGGGGCTTAGCCATTCTCTAGTTTATTTTCACTTGGCGGGAGAAGAGGAAGGCGATTCTATTGCTTGTGGGTTGGGTCCTGTTAGTCATGAATGTTGGATTTCTCCCACACAGAATATGTGTTAAATTGAGCCCCAGATTATCTGAATGTGGCTTGCTCTTGGTTAAGCTACAATCATTTTGGCCAGATGGATGTTTTAAGCTCTCTCTCCCTGCTTTTAGTGGCTCAGGGAACACACACTAATTTTGATCTCAACGAATCCATGCTTGATTAGGAAAGGAAACAGAAAGCTACTACATAAAATCAAGAAATTCCTGCCAAAGTCAAACGCATCCTTTTTCAATATTTTATCAATTCTTTCCCGTTTGGTTTATCCATGTCACCTTGATCCCTCCATTTCAGGGTATATAACTGAGAGTTTATTATATTGGAAGTTAATGAACAATTTCATCAATATCAAAAAGCTAATACTGACTTGGAAGATCAGAATGTTGAGAGCACTTTCTGAAGGGTATGGGCCTTAGCTTCTGTTTCTCAGTGCTTCTGCTTCTTTGAAATAAGGAAGTTTCTAGGTCTTAGTTTTCTTGTGCTCACTTGTCTTTTCTTTGGTGTTTTACAAAACAGAGTCATCAAAACCTTTCCCATTTTGCCACTGCACAGACATGGTGTCACCATCAAGAAAAAAAATCTTTTTATTCTTTGTGCGCTTCCAGGGATCCTAGTTGTTAAATCACATTACAAGTTATTGATCTGAGATATTTTAAAATATTTTTAAACTGTTGGCAGGGTGATTAGGAATAGCCATTCTTACTAGAGTTAGTCTTTCAGTAGTCAAGTTTAGTTAACTATTGGACTGACTGAAGTTTAAAAACAGATCAGATATTGGAAAGAAGGGTAAATGAAGTACCAAGTTTCATTTAAATATAAGAAGATTATATAAAGAAAAATTGTAAAGAAGTTAATTACCATATTTTACACATAATGCACACCTTCTACGCTTGTCAACACTGCCCTTGAGTTATTTTTGTAAGAGTGCTATGCTAATTATTTTTACAACAACATGTGGAAAAATTGGCATAGCAGCATTTATGAAAATACCTCGCAGGGTGAGGGCATGGTTGGCAAACAAACATAGAAGGTGCATGTTATTTGCATAAAAATACGGTAAAGATTTTTTAAAAAGAGTGATGGAGTGAAACATTGATGAAGATGAGATTTTTATGTCTACTACATAAGGCAATGCAATGTGGAAGACAGGAAAATTGGCAAACTCCCTTGAGTAGTCACAAAGAATCAGTCTGATCTGCAATATTTTTCCTTTAGTTCAGAAAGGTACCCCCTTCTGCTACTAAGCAATTAAGCTCAACATCAGCATTTAAATATATGTAAGTGATTTTTTAATGTTCTTATGTGGTTTTGAGAAGTTTAGACCTACCGAAGTCATCTAGATATAGGTAATACATTAACAAAATTCACTGTGGTAGAGTCATAAAGAGGAAAGTTACTCTAAGAATTGCAAATGATCTCAATTAACTTATAAAGAAGCAAGGAAGTGTGTGAAACTCAAATTTTAGCAGAACTAAATTTTAATGCTGCTCTTTTTTCTATTTCTTCTCATAACATTATGCCATTGATTTGCTCACCCTCAAACACACACACATAGGCAAAGTTATTTTAGGGGAGATGTTTAGTAGAGGTCCAAGCACGAGTCACAGGCCAAATCTTATCATTAGCTGTGTTTTGTCTCACTCTACATAGTGTTTAAATTTTTTAATAAATTTATCTTGAACACTAAATAAGAAAAACAAAAAACAAATCCATTGCCATTGAATTGATACAAACTCATGGTGGCCCCATGTGTTACAGAGTATAATTGCTCTATAGGGTTTTCTTGACTGTAATGTTTACAGAAGCAGATCACCAGGCCTTTCTTCTGCAGTGATGCTAGGTGGGCTTGAACCAACAAGCTTTACGTTCTTTTTAAAAAAATAATAAAAACTCAAAGAAATTGAAACATAAACTTTATTTGAGAGTTATAGTATATGCATATAAGCAGACCATTCTGATTAAAAACAAAACAAAACAGCAAAACAAAGCAAATGGCTTAAAGCAGACTAGTTACAATGAAGCTTATCAAGAGGAGAGGAGGGAGAAGAATAGAAGACCAACCATTGGCTAATCTTAATGCTATTGATTGAACACTGCCCTCTACCTTTTACTGAGATTAACTGATAACAGATTACTAGTGGTCTCTAGCCTGGATGCTAAAATTTGGCCCTCCACCCACTTGTAGCCATGAGACCTTTTGAAGTTTAAATCAAATAAGCCTAGAATCTTTTTCATTAAACCATAATGTAATGGTTTTGTTGTTGCCTGTCCTTTTCTAGGAGGAAAAGATAAATTTACATTGTCGTAGAGCAGCTTATGGTAAAAGAATAAAGTCAATGCTTTCGAAGTTTGATTCAGGCTTTTTACAGTTAATATTTGATTTCATGGGTAAAAAAAAATTAAAATTAAAGTAAGATGTCTGTTTTTAATTTTGCTCTTTGACATCTCCCCCCCTCTGATCATGATTCAATTAGATTCTTTGATCAGCTAAGTATTGGCCTGGCACCATCTAAGATTTTTTCAGTCTCGGTAATTATATGTCATTTCTGTTGGTTTCTTAGCTTTTTCTCTTCATTGTTCCTCTAGTCAGAAGAAGACTATTTTCTTAGATGGCCAGTCGAAAGCTTTTAAGACACCAGACACCAAACAGCTTAGTAGCTTAATAGTAATATAAAAGATCAAAATGAGGAGAATGCATAAGCCAATGGTGTGAAAAGCTTGTCTGGCCCACAAACCCAAATTTCCTAACCATGAAAACAAATCACAAGAAGATGCAAGAGAAGAATTTGCAGCATGTGTTGTATCCCTAGCATGAACTTTTGCTAAAATTGTATCTCAATATACTTCCACTCAGGTGTCATTAATATACGTACAACAGTTTGCTTTTACCAAAGAACAAACTCCTCCTTGGAAAGCAGGTAAATAATAAAGAGCTAATCTATTTTGTAATGTAATTGTCTTTATCTGTGCTATTTCAGAGAGAGAGAGAACAGCCTCACCTAAATTACTGAGTCATCTTGTCTAACATCATTTGTAACCTTAACTATATATACACACACACACACATAAATACACATACACAAGCACATATGTATGTATATATTCCATAGATTAAACCAATTTCAGTAACTAAAGTTATCATAATGGTTATAGAATAGTCAATTAGTGCTCTCTTGGTCAATGGGTATAGATATAATCTGAAGTCTCTGGCTAGGGGTGGAAACATTTCCCCATTTTGGGTGTGTTCCCATTGTGATTTTTATCATTTGGCTTTTAAAAATACCTCCACAATAGAGTGCTTGTTTATTGTTTTTTAATGATGGGCATTCACCCAATTTCTGATAACTGTATTAAAACAGCATTTGTCCTGTTTTAACCTCGATGTCCACTTTATTTATCCTATTTTTTAAATATCTTTAAAAGATCTACATACCATTGGGAGGAGTTCTTTGACTGTTTCTTTACTCTACTCTTGGTAAGCAGTTTAGCCTTCGCTTCTTTAACATAAGTTTTCTTTATAGATAAATCCATAACATCTTAGCTAACTTTTTAACTTTGTTCCATCTAGGTTTGTCGTATGCGTCCCTTTTTCTCATTCTGGAACTACTAAGTTCTTACTGCAAGACAAAATTAAATTGCTTTTAAGCTGACATAAAAACTTTTGTCAGAACAAATCCATTTTCATAAATTCTTTGGAATATTAGGATTACTAAACTTATGTAAACACTTATCACTAAACCAACCAGAATAGAGTTCTATGAAGAAATATTATAATCTAATTCAATAATACCATCTGGAAGTAGGGAAGTATTCCATTTTTATAACCCTATCTTCTGCACCTGAATTTAGAGACCATCTCAAGACTAGATTTGATGCATTGAACACTAATGACCGAAGACCAGATGACATGTGGAATGACATCAAGGACATCATACATGAAGAAAGCAATAGGTCATTAAAAAGACAGCAAAGAAAGAAAAGACAAAAGTGGATGTTAGAAGAGACTCTGAAACTTGCTGTTGAACTTACAGTAGCTAAAGGGAATGGAATAAATGATGAAGTAAAGAGCTGAACAGAAGATTTCAAAGGGCAGCTTGAGAAGACAAAGTTTTATAATGAACTGTGCAAAGAACTGGAGTTAGAAAACCAAAAGGGAAGAACACACTCAGCATTTCTCAAGCTGAAAGAACTGAAGAAAAAAATTCAAGCCTCGAGTTGCAATTCTGAAGAATTCTTTGGGCAAAAGATTGAACGACGCATGAAGCAACAAAAGAAGATGGAAGGAATACACAGAGTCACTATACCAAAAAGAATTGGTTGGTGTTCAACCATTTTATGATCAAGAACCAATGGTATTGAAGGAAGAAGTCCAAGCTGCACTGAAGGCATTGTCGAAAAACAAGGCTTCAGGAATTGACGGAATACCAGTTGAGATATTTGAACAAATGAATGCAGTGCTGGAAGTGCTCACTCGTCTATGCCAATAAACTTGGAATACGGCTACCTGGCCAACCGACTGGAAGAGATCCATATTTACACCTATTCCCAAGAAAGATGATCCAACCGAATGCGGAAATCATTGAACAATATCATTAATATCACATGCAAGTAAAATTGTTTTTATTGTACTTTAGGTGGAGGTTTGCAGAACAAATAGTTTCTCATTAAACAGTTAGTACACATGTTGTTTTATGACAATGATTAACAACCCCACGACATGTCAACACTGCCCACTCTCAACCTTGGGTTCCCTACTACCAGCTTTCATGTCCCCTCCTGCTTTCTAGTCCTTGTCCCTAGACTGTTGTGCCCCATTAGTCTCATTTTGTTTTATGAGGCTGTCTAGTCTTTGGCTAAATGGTGAACCTTGGGAGTGACTTCATTACTGAGCTAAAAGGGTGTCCAGGGGCCATACTCTCGGGGTTTCTCCAGTCTCTGTCAGGCCAGTAAGTCTGGTCTTTTTTAGTGAGTTAGAATTTTGTCCTACATTTTTTTTCCAGCTCTGTCCAGGACCCTCTTTTGTGATACCAGTCAGAGTAGTCCATGGTGGTAGCTGGGCACTATCTAGTTATACTGGACTCAGTCTGGTGAGGCTGTGGTAGTTGTGGTCCATTAGTCCTTTGGACTAATCTTTTCCTTGTGTCCTGTTCTCTTCATTCTCCCTTGCTACCGAAGGAGTGAGACCAGTGGAGCATCTTAGACGGCTGCTCACAGGCTTATAAGACCCCAGACACATGCAAATAAAATTTTGCTGAAGATCATTCAAAAGCAGCTGCAGTGGTGTATTGTCAGGGAACTGTCAGAAATTCAGCCGGTTTCAGAAGAGGACGTGGACCAGGGATATCATTGCTGATGTCAGATGGATCTTGGCTGAAAGCAGAGAATACCAGAAAGATGTTTACCTGTGTTTTATTGACTATGCAAAGGCCTTTGACTGTGTGGATCGTAACAAATTATGGATGACATTGCAAAAAAATGGGAATTCCAAAACATTTAATTGTGCTCATGAGGAAACGTACATAGACCAAGAGGCAGTCTTTCGAACAGAACAAGGGGATACTGCATGGTTTAAAATCAGGAAAGGTGTTTGTCAGGATTGTATCCTTTGATGCTTACCTATTCACCAAACCTATTCAATACCATACCTATTCAATCTGTATGCTGAGCAAATATTTGGAGAAACTGGACTATATGAAGAACGTGGCATCAGAATTGGAGGAAGACACATTAACAGCCTGCGATATGTAGATGACAGAACCTTGCTTGCTGAAAGTGAAGACGACTTGAAGCACTTACTGGTGAAGATCAAGGACTACAGCCTTCAGTATGGATTACACATCAGCATAAAGAAAACAAAAATCCTCACAACTGGACTCATCAGCAACATCCTGATAAACAGAGAAAATATTGAAGTTGTCAGGATTTCATTTTCCTTGGATTCACAATCAATGCCCATGGAAGCAGCAATGAAGAAATCAAACGACATACTGCATTGGGCAAATCTGCAAAAGACCTCTTTAAAGTGTTAAAAAGCAAAGATGTCACTTTGAGGACCAAGGTGTGCCTGACCCAAGTCATGGTGTTTTTAATCACCCCATATGCATGCAAAAGCTGAACAATGAATAAGGAAGAGCAAAGAAGAATTGACACCTTTGAATTATGGTGTTGGCGAAGAATATTGAATATACCATGGACTGCCAGAAGAATGAACAAATCTTGGAAGAAGTACAGCCAGAATGCTTCTTAGAAGCAAGGATGGCAAGACTTCGTCTCACATACTTTGGACCTGTTATCAGGAAGGACCAGTCCTTGGCAAAGGACATCATGCTTGGTGAAACAGAGGGTCATCGAAAAAGAGGAAGACCCTCAAGGAGATAGATTGACACAGTGGCTGCAACAATGGGTTCAAGCACAACAACGATAGTGACGATGGCACAGGTCCGGGAAGCATTTTGTTCTTTTGTGCATAGTGTCTCTGTGAGTTGGAACCAACATGACAGCACCTAACAACAACAACAACAACAACATCTTATGCACACTTTTGAGAATTTTTTAGAGAAGAAATTTAGAATAAATTTATTTTGTTAGTTCCTGGAAGCATAGCACTATAGACAGAAGCACCATGCCGTCCCTCCACAGCAAAGATCCAAAAAACTAAGTCAAAGAGAGACACACATAAATCCTGAAACCCTAAGCATCAAATGGAGAGATAAAGAACTCAGCCAAGCACCAAATGGAATAAGAAACTGACCAAGAACAGAGATCGAGGAAAGATACATGCAGAGGTCCCCTGTCAACTACTGCAGCACGGATCTGCCATCTGGGACTCCTACTGGAGATCAGTGAACAGTGGGTACGAGAAAGCAGCTTCATGGAGTTTCCAGCAGGAGACAGAACAACCGGTAACCAGCGATATAGGCTTTACCACCCCCTACCCTTCTTCACCAGCACTTGGCCTCCTCTGCTTCCTGCAGCCACAGTCTCTTGGCTGGGAAGCACTGGCTTCACCCCAGAACCCACAGGATTCCACCCATCTGTGCTCGTTGGCTTCCTGAGTGCCATTTGTTGGCTGCTGGTGTTGCTTTTTTCCCCTTCTTTAGGTTTCCTCCTTACCTCTCACCACCACCCACCCCCTTCTCTCAAACACCTGGCTCTGTGTGCCATCTTTGCTTCTTCCTGAAAGACTGAGGGGTACAGCTTGACTGTGGGACTGCTTCCCAGACTGTGCCACTGCGCTGGTGGGACCTCCAGGGCTTGTTTTATTTATTTGTTCTGTTTTGGTTTGTTTGTTTGTTTCCTTTTCTTTTCTCGGCTTGGGAGCCCCTTCTGGCTTGGTAGTGCTGTGTGGCTTGGGAGCTTCTCCCTTACTCTGTGTAGACGCACAGTGACCTCCCTGGGGGAATTTCTTTTTTCTTGTTTCTGTTTTTTTTTTCTTGGTTTTATTTTTTTGTTTCTTTGTTTTGTTTTCTTCTCTCTCTTTTTTCCTTTTTGTCTTTCTTTATTTCTAGTTTCCCATCTCTCTATACTTACCTTCTCTTCCTGTCTCCTGAATACCTGGTTCTGTGTGACAGCTCTACCTCTTCTAGCCAGGCTGCAATTCACACCCTGGGAGCAACTTCCCAAGTCCTACCAGCCACACCGGTGGGATACTTGGGGGCTTTTCTTTTTTTCTCTAATTTTTATTTATTCATTTTTTTCCTTTTATCCCTTTTCCTTTTTTTTCTCTTTTGTTTTTCTCCATTTCTCAGTCTTTTATCTTTCCACTCCAATAGCAAGCTCCCTTAACACTCTTTTTTGTTGTTTGTGTGTATGTTTTTGGCTCCTATTCCTCTCTCCTCTTTCCCATACCCATCTTAGCTCCACGCATCATGATCTCCCCCCTCCTTCATGCCTACCTGCACTGTGCACTGAACATCACAACCCCAAGCAGCACAGGCATAGCCTACCGGAAACTTCCCTGCACTGATTCCCTGTCGGCCATAGTACATGCCACAAACAACCCATCCCAGCAACTCCCCTTCAGCTGGGCCTGCCCTGCTGTACCATACCTGAGTGACAGACCCTGCCCATTATAGAAGGAGGTGAAAAGTATCCTGCCCACAGATGAGCAAACAACAAAGAATGCACAGCCCACCTATTCAGACATAACCAAATAAAAAAACAGGTCAAAACAAGCAAATTTACAATCAATAAATGAGGGAAATAACTACTAAATATCCCAAAGACAGCAGACAATATCAACACATATAAAAAACAGGACAGAATGGTTCCAGTAGGCATCTAAAATGAAACACCAGATGACTTTCCAGTAGAAGAAAAGGCACTAGAACTACCTGATAGGGAATTCAAATCTCTAATACTAAGAATTATCCAAGAGTTGAATCAAAAAGCAGACAAAAATGAGAAAAAAAGACAAATTCATGGAAAAGGCAGACAAACTCATGGAAAATTCATAGAAAAAATGGAAGATTTCAAGAAAATAATCTAGGAACAAAATACTAAAATAAATTCACAAGTAGAAATCATACAAAAACAAAAATTAGAAATCCAAAAGATAAAAAACAAGATTTCAGAAATGGACAGTGTCATAGAAGGGCTGTGGAGAAGGTTTGAAATGAGGGAAGATAGGATCAGAGAAACTGAAGAAAAACACTTGGATACAACTCTGTTTGAGGAAAACTCAGTAACAAAGAACAAAGAAAAATGAAGAAACCCTGAGAATCGTGTGGGATACAATCAAAAGCAAAAATCTGTGAGTGATCGGAGTTCTAGAACAGGGGGAGAAAACAGAAAACACAGAGAGGATCATTGAAGAACTGCTGACAGAAAACTTCCCCAATATCATGAAAGATGAAAAGCCGACCATCCA
>NW_004444055.1:1070246-1074075 GCF_000243295.1 Trichechus manatus latirostris | reverse complement strand
ATGAAAACACATCATACCAAAACCTTTGGGACACAGCAAAGGCAGTCCTCAGAGGACAATTTATAGCAATAGACGCACACATCAAAAAAGAAGAGAAGGACAAACATCAAAACATTAACTACAGGACTGAAATAAATAGAAACAGCAAAGAGAACAGCATTAAAAAAAAAACCCTCAGCTACTAGAAGAAAGGAAATAATAAAGATTAGAGCAGAAATAAATAAAATAGAGAATAGAAAAACAATTAAAAGAATCAACAAAACCAAAAGTTGGTTCTTTGAAAGATTCAACAAAATCGACAAACCAGTGGCCAGACTGACAAAAGAAAAACAGGGGAGGACACAAATAACCCAAATAAGAAATGAAATGAGGGCTATTACAACAGACCCAACTGAAATAAAATGGATCATAACAGAGTATTATGAAAAACTATACTCCAAAAAACTTGAAAACCTAGAGGAAATGGATGAACGTGTAGAAACACTCTACCTACCCAAACTACCACAAAGTGGTGTTCAAAATCTGAACAGACACATAACAAGAGATTGAAAAGTTAATAAAAAAATGCCCAACAAAAAATAGCCCTGGCCCATATGGCTTCACTGGACAATTCTACAAAACATTCAGAGAAGAGCTTATACCAGTACTACTCAAACTATTTCAGAACATAGAAAAGGAAGTGACACTTCCAAATTCATTCTATGAAGCCAGCATAACCCAACAAAGATGCCACAAAAAAAGAAAATTACAGACCAATATCTCTTATGAATATAGATGCAAAAATTCTCAACAAAATTCTAGTCAATAGAATTCAGCGTCATATTAAAAAAATAATACACCATGACCAAGTAAGATTCATACGAGGTATGCAAGGATGGTTCAACATTAAAAAATCAATCAGTGTAATCTACCACATAAAAGGAAAGCAAAGAACCACATGATCATCTCAACTGACGCAGAAAAGGCATTCAACAAAGTCCAACAACCATTCCTGATAAAAACTCTCAATAAGATAGGTATAGAAGGGAAATTTCTCAACATAATAAAGGGCATTTATGCAAAACCAAGGGCCAACATCATTTTTAATGGACAGAGGCTGAAAACATTCCCCTTCAGAACAGGAAAAAGACTAGGATGCCCTTTATCTCCATTCCTATTTAACATAGTGCTGGAAGTCCTAGCTAGAGCAATAAGGCAAGAAAAAGAAATAAAAGGCATCCAAATTGGTAAAGAAGAAGTTAAACTGTCCCTGTTTACAGATGATATGATACCATACATAGAAAACCCTAAAGACTCTACGAGAAATCTACTGGAACTAATAGAAAGATTCAGCAGAGTAGCAGGATACAAGATAAACATACAAAAATAGGTTGGATTCCTATACACCAATAAAGAGAACGATGAAAAGGAAATCAGGAAAACAATACCATTTATAATAGCCACTAAAAAAATTAAATACTTAGGAATAAATCTAATGAAGGATATAAAAGACCTGTACCAAGAAACCTACAAAACACTACTGCAAGAAACCCAAAGGGATCTATATAAATGGAAAAACATACCATGCTCATGGATAGGTAGACTCACCATTGTGAAAATGACAATTCTGCCCAAAGCAATTTACAAATACAATGCAATCCCGATCCAAATACCAACAACATTCTTCAACGAGATGGAAAAACTAATCATTAACTTTCTATGGAAAGGGAAGAAGCCCCAGATAAGTAAAGCACTCTTGAAGAAGAAGAATAAAGTAGAAGGATTCACACTACTTGACCTCAGAACCTACTATACAGCTACAGTAGTCGAACAGCCTGGTACTGGTACAACGACAGATACATTGACCAGTGGAACAGAACTGAGAACCCAGAGGTAAATTCATCCACCTATGGTCACCTAATCTTTGACAAGGGCACAAAGTCCATCAAACGGTGAAAAGACAGTCTTTTTAACAAATGATGCTGGCAAAACTAGATGTTCATCTGCAAAAAAATGGAACAGGACTCATACCTCACGCCATAAACAAAAACTAATTCAAAATGGATCAAAGACCTAATATAAAGCCAAAAACTATAAAGTTCATAGAAGAAAAAATAAGATCAACACTAGAGGCCCTAATACACAGCATTAACAGGATACAAGCCATAACCAACAACACACAAACTCCAGAAGATAAGCTAGATAATTGGGATCTTCTAAAAATTAAACACCTATGTTCTTCAAAAGACTTCACGAAAAGAGTAAAAAGAGAACCTACAGACCGGGAAAAAATTTTTGGACATTACAAGTCAGACAAAGATCTAATCTCTATAATTTACAGGAAAATCCAACACCTCTACAACAAAAAGACAAATAATCCAATTAAAAATTGGGTAAAGGAAATGAACAGACACTTCACCAAAGAAGACATTCAAGCAGCCTACAGACACATGAGGAAATGCTCGCGTTCACTAGCCATTAGAGAAATGAAAATTAAAACCACAATAAGATACCATCTTACCCTGGTATTACTGGCACAGATCAAAAACACTGGAAATAAATAAATGTTGCAGAGGCTGCGGGGAGATTGTAACTCTTGTGCACTGCTGTTGGGAATGCAAAATGATACAACCATTTTGGAAAATGATATGGCGCTTCCTTAGAAAGCTAGAAATAGAAATACAATAGGATCCAGCAATCCCACTCCTAGGAATATAGCCTAGAGAAATAAGAGCCGTCACACGAATAGACATATGCACACCCATGTTCATTGCAGCATTGTTCACAATAGCAAAAAGATGGAAACAACCTAGATGCCCATCAGCAGAAGAATGGATAAACAAACTATGGTACATACACACAATGGAGTATTATGCAACGATAAAGAACAATGATGAATCTGTGAAGCATCTCATAACATGAATGAAACTGAAGGACATTATGCTGAGTGAAACAAGTTAATCACAAAAGGGCAAATATTGTATGAGATCTCTACTGTAAAAAGTCATGAAAAAGTTTACACACAAAAAGAAACAATCTTTGTTGGTTATGAGGGAGGGGAGGGTTGGGAGAGGGAGATACTAAATAGACAACAAATAAGTAGTAACTTTGGTGAAGGGTGAGACAGTACACGATACTGGGGAAGCCAGCACAACTTGTACAAGGAAAGGTCATGGAAGCCCCATAGACACATCCAAACTCCCTGAGGGACTGAATTGCTAGGGGGATGGCTGTGGGGACCATGGTCTTGGGGAACATCTAGCTCAATTGGCATAACACAATTTATAAAGACAATGTTCTACATTCTACCTTGGTAAGTAGTGTTTGGGGTCTTAAAAGCCTGTGAGCAACCATCTAAGATACTCCACTGGTCTCACCCCTTCGGGAGCAAGGGAGAATGAAGAGAACAGGATACAAGGAGAAGATTAGGCCGAAGGACTAATGGACCACAGCTACCAGGCCTCCAGCAGACTGAGTCCAGTACAGCTAGTTGGTGCCTGACTACCACCACTGACTGCTCTGACCGGGATCACAACAGAGGGTCCTGGACAGAGCTGGATAAGGATGTAGAACAAAATTCTAACACGCAAAAAAGACTAGATTTATTGGCCTGATGGAGACTGGAGGAACCCCGAGAGTATGGCCCCTGGACACTGTTTTAGCCCAGTGGTGAAGTCACTCCCGAGGTTTGCCATTCTGCCAGGGATTGAACAACCCCATAAAACAATACAGGTCTAATGAGGCACAACGGTCCAGTGACAAGGACTAGAAGGCAGGACGGGACAGGAAAGCTGGTGATAGGGAACCCAAGGTTGAGAAAGGACAGTGTTGACATGTCATGGGGTTGTTA
>NW_004444055.1:1051806-1070135 GCF_000243295.1 Trichechus manatus latirostris | reverse complement strand
TGTGAAATCAAAGTGACAACAGCAACTCAAAAGGTTTGACGGGAAGCCTAGGGGACAGTGAGTTGAAGATAATGGTGATAGAATAATTTGGAAAAGGATAGTGAGATAGCAGCACAACTGGAAGAAAGTAATCAATGTCACTGAATTGTACATGTAGAAATTTTTGAAATGGTGTAGCTGTATTTTTGGCTATGTATATTTTCACCAAAAAGACCCAAAGATCCTCCAAGGTGGTGAAGGGAGAGTGTTGACATGTCATGGGGTTGTTAACCAATGTCATAAAACAATACGTGTACTGACAGTTTCATGAGAAACTATTTTTTCTGTAAAGTTTCATGTAAAGTACAATAAAAAAATTTAAAAAAACTTATTTTGTTATACCAGTCAAAATAAGTTATCCATGCTTTTTCCAGCGTGCTTTTCAAATAAACCAATTTATATCAAAGTGTCTCAAAGTAGCTATTGAAAGCCCATGTCATCCTTAGAGAAATTATGCCACCTAGAAAAACAAGTACACAGAGGAAACCATGTTTCTGAAAGAGGAAAGAACTGAGGCTTAAGACAGCCTCATGAAATGCTGGCAACTGTCAGTCACTGCCTGCAACCTGACAGTCAACAAAAAACTCAGACAGAATGCTCTCTCTAGATCAAAGTCAAAACTCTCAAGACAAAATCTCATCCAGTTTTATAGATGACTCACTGCAAAATTTGTCCATGTGGATGCCATTTTTTGTGAGAAGCACAAACTTACCAATCTGTGGAGGCAGCTCGAACAACAGCCTTAGAGGGCGTATACCTGTATTCTACCTTATGATTCTCCTTTTATGACAATCAACAACAGCATTACACTCTTGAAATAGAACAACACAAAACAAGGCAACACACACACACAAAAGTAGGCACCACAATTCCAAGCTGTTTTCAATAAGGTAGACCCATTTAGAAATAAAAATAAAAAACTACTGGAGGCCTCTGTTGTACCCAGTCTGATTTCCCTCATCCAACCCACTTTGCTTTCCTTTGGGCCAAATCCAAGGAGAATATTAAAATAGAAAACTATCTGAGGCCTCTGTTGTTCCCAGTCCAACTTCCTTTATTGAACCCAGTTTAATTTCCCTTAGACCCAGTCCATGGAGACTATTCAGATGACACAAATGGGAATTCACTATGAAACCTGAGTGGCAAACAGAAATTCCCCAAAGTGGAAATAAAAAGACAGAACAGATGGAAACCCAGTTCTCCAAACAGACAGAGCAGAAGGATGACTGAGCAAGTAAAGGACACCCGTAACTGCTCAGATATAATCCCAGAGAGTTCGACACAAAAGAAGTTGAACTTGATCCTGGGAGAGATTTACCAAGTTCCCCAGCTGTGGTGAGGGAACATTGGGCTCAAAGGGCTCTGTTGGTACCATACTTGATGCCTCATCAAAATTAGGGCACTTGGAAGTTTTTCTGGGTCTCACTTCTGACACCAAGAACTGTTGAAAACATAATCAAAACTCAAAGAAATTGAAATGTAAGGTTTATTCCAAGCAGATAAAACAACAACAACAAAAACAACAAACCCGTTGCCGTCGAGTCGATTTCGACTCATAGCGACTAGGGAGACCAATTTATATCAAAGTTTCTCAACGTAGCTACTGAAAACCCAAATCATCCTTAGTGAAATTATGGCATCTAGAAGGCACACAGAGGAAGCCATTTTTTTTCTGAAAGAGGAAAGAACTGAGACTAAAAGTGACCAGATGTCAGTTCGTAGTTGAGTGCTAAATGCTTGTGCCGCCCAATCTAAATTTCTGGGCTGTCTTCAAGAATGGGATTTAGTGTCATTAGGCCTGCAATTTCCGTGTGACTACAAGAGGCTGGAACTGAGTAGTGGCTCTCCCAGTTATTTCCAAGGACCAGGAACTATTGTATTTGACACAATTACCATCACACTCTAATTTCTCCTTGATGTTGGGACTGAGTTGCCGTTTGTAATCAAGGTTGCACTGTTGTTTAATCTTACAGAAAAGTTAGGACGAAAGTGAAATATTATTTATCCTTGTATCTTTTCTAAATGTAGGCAAATGACAAATAGATTGAAAAGAGTACAAAAGTGAGCATATTACCTGTAGAATAAAAGGATATAAAGATTATACTTACATGTTTAAATTGTAATCAAAGTGTGTCTGGCCCAGCTCACTAATGTTACCTGCCTCGTAGTTAATGCGCCTGCATAGCCCCTCCAGGAATTTGAGAATAATGTAAAATAACACTTCTACTAATGAAAAAGATTGGTTTCAGGGACCTGCTCTGTGGCACTACACTTTCTTATCAGAGGTAACAATGATGTGGGAGGCACTAGCTTGTGTCCTTTCACGTTTTCCCTTCTCCCTGAGCCTTCTAGAAGGGGCTCTTGGCTTTCTGGGTGTACAATTCCACCTTTATCTGGATAGTTCTGCACTCACTGACACATAGGACCCCTACTTCTGGGGCCTGGGCTGTGATTCTGTAATTTTTGGTGGTGTGTGTTCATGCCTGCATACCTGTGTTTGTGTATGTTGGGAGGAATGCTGAGTGAGGAACAGGTAAGATGGGTGGTGTTGATAGGAGCTATTGGAGTTGGCCTATTTCACCAACTCAGACCCAGCTCAGACCCATATGTCAGACACATGAAACAAACAGCACTACGGTCACTTTCTCAGATGCTGCTATGGCCACTATGCTCTTGGCATTGAAGAAACTAAATTGTCTCAGCTGCTAACCAAAAGGTCAGCAGTTAAAATCCACCAGCTGCTCCTTGGAAACCCTATGGGGCCGTTCTACTCTGTCCTATTAAAAAAAACAAAAACAAAAACCCGCTGCCATCAAGTTGATTCCGGCTCATAGAGACCCTATAGGGTCACTATAAATCGGAATGGACTTTATGGCAATGCGTTTGGTTTTGGTTTTCATGTCCATTGTCTTAGTTTTCTAGTGCTGCTGTAACAGAAATACCACAGGTGGGTGGCATTAAAGAATAGAAACTTTCTTACAGTTCTGGAGGTTAAAAGTACAACTCAGGGTCTCAGCCATGTCAATTCCTTCCTTGTTGGTAACCCTGAGCTTTCCTTGGTTCCTTGGCTTGTAGATGATCCTCACATGGTGTCTATCTTTCCCTGTGTGTGCATGCCTCTGTGTCTAATTGTCTCTTTTTATTAGTCAGAAGTGATTAGATTTAGAACCCACCCCACTCGGCTATTACCTAATTAACATAACAAAGAAAACCCTAATTCCAAACCATATTACATTCACAAATATAGAGGTTAGGATTCCAACACATATTTGGGGGGACACAATTTAATCCATAACATCCATGATAATGTTGTTAAAAAATGCACTGTTTACTAAAGATTTGCTAAGCAGTGCATAATTGTATATTAATGTTTGAATTTTTTTCTTGACGTCGAGATTAAATCTAGATCTACAGTCTTATTATTTTTAAATTAAATCAAAACTCTGGAATTGGATTAATGGGTTTCATAGGGACAATCCAGGTTGTTAAGGGCCAGAGTCTGAGATTTTGAATAAGGCCTGGTAAGTGGCCTCTTACTCATTTCCAACAGTAATCATGCAGATGCTGATAATACACTTTGCTATTTTGTAGCTGTCCACGGTGTTGATAAATCAAGATTCACTAAGTTAATTCCTTTGCCGTGTTCTATGCACTGTGAAGGAATAGACGACCCGGAACCTGACTTTAGGCAGACTTACAATCTAGATGGGAAGGCAAGACAAGAAAACATAAAGTGGTTTGCTAAAACATAAACATTGAATGATTGTGTCCATTTGAGGGGCAGTGGCAGAGAAAGACATTTTATTGCAATTGTAGAGGAGAATACTAGAGACATTTCTTTTCCACATCATGTAAACCAGAATTAACTAACATCTTCCTTGGGAAAAACATGAACTCGCATTTCAGCAAATTCAGCCTTCGGGAATGGGTAATAAAGCATAGATAGTACCGACACTGCCTATGCAGGACCAAAGCAATCACTGAAAAATGAGAAAAATAAATCACCTTTTTTACACTCCCCAAGTAATTCCTTTATGCCTAACTCTTATTTTTCTTTGAGAGTGAATTTAGTTAATCTAACTTGTGGACAGACACAGACCAAGAGTACAAATTGGGTCTCTCTCTCTCTGTATATATGTTGTGTATAAAGTAATATATGCATATTATAAACATTCAAACAATATAATCTAGAAAATGCCCTTCTCCAATTCTCAAAATTAATTGCTACTTATAATAAATCATTGTTAATAGATTGATTAAAATCTTTCAGGCTTTTTCTACATACCATATTTTTACGCAAATAACGTGCGCCTTCTGTGTTTGTTTGCTGGCTGCACCCTCCCGCTGTGAAGTATTTTTGTAAGTGTGCTATGCTAATTTTTTTTCAGCAACATGTGGAAGAGGATTGGCATGGCAGTGCTTGTGAGGGTATGGTCAGCAAACAAACACCAAGGTGTGTGTTATTTGTGTAAAAATATGGTATATGGCAAAGATATAAACTCACGTGTATAATCAATTTTTTACACAAATTGGAATAAAGTGTACACCTTTTCCTACAGTTTACTTTTTATTCTTAATATAGTTGGGGCCACATTTCCATGCAATACACATGTATCCATATCATTTTTTAAAAAATGCTTGCCTCACATTGTATTACATTTTATAGATGAACTATAATTTTTAATATAGCTTTCTAATGAAAGACATTTAGGATGCTTTGTATTTTTTGCCATTATAAAAAATATTGCAATAAACAATTGTTTATAGTCTGTATATTTGCATACTTATACCAAAAGATAAATTCAGATGTAGAATTGCTGGCCAAAGAGTATATACATTTTAAATATTTATAGGTGTTGTCAACTTGACCTTCATAAATTTTACATGAATTTACATTCCCGATAACACCCTAAGAGAATTCGTATTTATAAATTCCCTTAGTAAAACTGGATAGTATCAATCAGATAGGGGCAAATGTTACCTTAGTGTATTAAATAATATTTATTTAATTATTAGTGAGATTGCTTATCTTTTTATATATTTTTGATCATTTATAGTTCTCCTATTAATTTCCTGTTCAGATGTTTTGCCTCTTTATTTTCTTTTGGGTTGGGCTGTTTCATTTTTTCTCCTTGGTTTGTGAGAACTCCATATATTATGAATGTTAATCTTAATATTTTCTACATTGAGCAAATGTTTTCCCCAATTTACCCATTGTGTCACTTGTTGATACACTTTATTATTCCCCAGCCTTCTGTCTTTTTTACTTTGATTACATCAAGCTGCAGAGAAGAATTTGTTTTCGCTAACATTTGCAAGAAAATTTAGTAGTGTTAATAGTTAACCAGTTGCTGTGGAGTCAGTTCTGACTCGTGGTGACCCTATATGTGTCAAAGTAGAACTCTGCTCCTTAGAGTTTTCAATGACTGATTTTTTGGAAATAGATCACCAGGTCTTTCTTCCCAGATGCCCCTAGATAGACTTGAACCTCTAACCTTTAGGTTAGCATTAAGAATAAAATAAAATAAAAAACCATTGCCATCGAGTCAATGCCAACTCATAGTGACCCTATAGGACAGAGTAGAACTGCCCCATAAGGTTTCCAAGGCTATAAATCTTTACAGAAGCAGACTGCCACATCTTTCTCCTACAGAGCGGCTGGTGGATTGGAACCATCAAACTTAGCAGCCAGTGGCTTAACCACTGTGCCACCAGTGCTCCTTTAGGTTAGCATAGAAGTGCATTAACCGTTTGCATCACCCAGGGACTCCCCATTGATCTTTAGATTGACTAAATTCTTCAGTATCTTTAGTATTGTTAGTCAAGTAATACAAGGTTGGTATGAGGTATTATGGGAATCCCTGGGTGGTAAAAATATTTAAACACTCAGCTGTTAACTGAAAGGTTGGTGGTTTGAACCTACCCAGGGGAGCCTAGGAAGAAAGGCCTGGTGATCTGCTTCCAAAAAGTCATAACCAAGAAAATCCTATGGAGCGCAGTTCTACTTGGCAACGTATGGGATCACCATGAGTCAAAATTGACTTGAGGGCAACTGGTTTGTTTGTTTTATGAGGTATTATAGCTTTTTTCCTCTCCTCTCCCATTTCTATTTCAGTCTTACTTTCTCACCTTTTTTTTTTAATCTTTTTCTTTTTCTTGTACACTCAGCAGATTCCATGAACATTTTTGTTTTACTCCTACATGACGTTTGGGGATAAAAAAGTCATTATGGGCAGTTTAGTAAACAAAGGATAGAAGGAGAAATCTAAACATATAGGTAACAGATGTGGTATTGTAACTTCAATTCCCCTATCAAAAAAGTATGGATATTATAGTTTTCCTCTATTTAGAGGTACCTCAAAGGAATAAATATGTAAATATCTTGGGCTTCTTTTTCATATGACTGGTTGTTTGCACGTGTAAGGGGAGCAGATAAGAGGAGTTAACCTAAGCTGATGGTCTACCATGGGTTAGTCATTATATATACACCGCCACGTTTCATCCTTCTAGTAGCATTCTGAAAAAAATAGGGGAAAATTTCCTAGTTTTTACAGGTGAGGAAACTGAGGCATTGGGACTTTAAGTAATTTGTTAAAAGTCGGTTAAGTGGTAAAAATGGTATTTGAGCTCAGGGTTGACTGGAACACCCTCAAACAAAAGTAAGATTGATGAAAGCTGTTTTTTGTTTGTTTTCTGTTTTGTTCATTTTGATACAGTAGCATCACTAGGGTTGGTGCCACCCAGAGCCGCGCTAATTATCTATGCTAATTACCACAATGTAGCTAAAACACCAGAAAATTTGACAAAATCAGCAACTATAAAAACACTAGCAGCAATGAAAACAATAGCGCATGCCTATAGCACATGCAGATGAAATCATGTGATTCAAAGTGTCACTGTAATTGAGTAATAATGACAACTCTGACCGGAGCTCATTAGAAGGCTCAAAAAGTAAATTAGCATAGAGTTTTAGCCTTGTAGGTATATTGATATACGTAAGCTGGGCTTGCAAAAATTGTTTTTTGTTGTTATAACTAACTACAGGAATATTTTTATAAAAAATAATAAATTTCTGCTGAAACACTGCACAAAAATTTCCGAGACAGTCATTTTGGTGTCACTCCCTCTGACAGCATCACTGGGTGTGGTCTGTACCCCTCATACCCCCCTAGTGATGCCACTGTGACTGACATAGGTTCTCAGTTGATATTTGTTGAATAAATATGAGTGGAGCTAACATCCATGTTCTGTTCGTTATACCATGCTGTATCTGAGGAAAGGTGCGAAATTTAGCTAACTCTATGTTATAGGGTCACTGTAGGGTCACTGTGAGTCGGAATTGACTCGATGGCAATGGGTTTTTTTTTTTTTTTTTAATGTTACTGGGAAGATTTTTTCCACCTCAAAAGATTAAGAGAGACAAGGCTTCAGTCCTTATCTTCAAAATTTATAATTTACTGATTAGATTGTTGAAGCTTATGCCAACTGTTGAAGAGGAAGCGTTAGGAGGATTCTCTTGCTCAGTTTTGGCTACAAAGCTTTAACCTGACTAAATTGGAAATTTTTATGTACCTTTATTTAAAACTATGAGTATACTTTGCTTTTCAAATTAAGCCTTCAAAACAAAGTAAATTGTAGGCCACAAAAAGTAGTTTCTCTTTTTTTAATTCAGCAAACATTTGCTTATTTACTAAGTGATTAATACTCCGCTAAACACTAAGAACCAGAATCAGAACAAGTGCTGCTGAGTAGATTCTACTCATGGAGACTCTATGTGTATCAGAGTACAGCTGTACTCTGTAAGGTTTTTAATGGCTGAATTTTTAGAAATAGATTGTCAGCCTTTTCTTCTGAGGTGCCTCTAGGTGGAATTGAAC
This sequence comes from Trichechus manatus latirostris, assembly GCF_000243295.1. Classification (NCBI taxonomy): domain Eukaryota; kingdom Metazoa; phylum Chordata; class Mammalia; order Sirenia; family Trichechidae; genus Trichechus; species Trichechus manatus. The sequence continues at coordinate 1,062,219 of NW_004444055.1, read as the reverse complement.
TGCCAACATTTTGGTTAGCAGCTGAATGCATTAACTATGCCACCGAAGGACTCCATGCTAAGTACTAGGGATATTATATTGAAAATGATGTCATACATACATATGATTTCATATATGATTTCAATGGGAAGAGAATATTTTAACAGATCGTGATATAAAATTGAATAAAACTTTCCTTGTCAGAAATTCTTCCTAAAAATCTAGCAGTACTTCCCTTTAGGAAAATTTTTCCTTTGATGAAGAGTACGTATGTTGACATATTCAAGGTAATCATACACCTCTAATGTGCTTCTTGAAGAGATTAAGGCAATATCGACGTTAAGCAACTGTTCTGACTGAATTGATTACTCATTTCAGTTAAACAATTGGTTTTCTTTTGTACCGAGTGACAATTGGTCAGCTGTTTTTACCTCATGTCTCACTCAAGTTATTTTTCCTTCATATACTAAATTTAGTGCTCCCTGGGAGGGTCTGGCATTCACTCTGAAAAGGACAGACAAAAAGCAAAATTAACAAAAATCTCCAGAAAAATGTATGCTTTTGAACTTTCTCTGCTGTTTATACAAAGACAATTTTGAATAATTTTATACTCATGTGTACCCTCTGTAGTTATGTCCTTAAAGAAGTATACTTATTTTGTGGATAGGTCTTGGAAATCTTTCTTTTCCTGAAAAAGAAAGACCTGTAAGATTGATATATTTTCATGGAATTTGAGAAAGAAATGAAAACAAGCTCTGCGTTGTATTCAAGTTTTTATCTAACAAAATCAATAGTCTAAAATGTCTTTCACTAAAAACATTTTCCAGCAATTGCTGAAAAGATTTTCTTCTTGATTTGTAATAGACAATGAAAACAGGTAGATTGGGACCATAAACCAACCTGTCTAAGAGGATTAAAAGATTAACGCCAAGCACAGGGAGGCTCTCTGCTCTGCAGGCCCAAGGATCTGCAGATCAGGCCACATTACTGCAAAATAGAGACGCTTTCAGAAAATGCTCTTTATCAGTAATTGTGTAGCTTGCCCTTGACCATTTAGGGCATGTGAGGAAAATATAATGAATGCCTCTATAAGAAACAAAATAGTGTATTGCATTTTTCCTACTCTGAAATTCTAGGGCTCTTTCAGTTACAAGAAGAGAGAATGCTAGTGTTATCCTAAATATTAAAGTCTGTAATTCCACTCAGAAAATAGAAACCAACTCAATAAGCTACTGTCATAATGCCCTGCATTGATGGATCTTAGGTCCTCAATCTGTGTACTAAACAGGCTCCTTTTTGTGGAAGAAGAGTTCTAGTTTCATCTTTTATCCTTGTGCAACTTTGCCACTATTAGCTTAAAGACTAAATGAAAGCTGAGACTTAAAAATGTGTCTTTGAAACATCAAGCAGTAGATTAAAAAAAAAAAGCATTCCATCGTATGCAGACTGTTTCAATGACTGATGAGAATGGAAGCCCGGAAGCACAGTTGATACAATAGTTTCATTATCACATAGGCTAAATCATTCCAAACTGACTGGAAAATGGTGAGGCAACTTGCTGCATATGGATGTAGCCTATAAAAGGGATATTGATTATTAAGAAATATTGGGGGGAGGGTGATAGCTAAAGTGTATGAGCTTGATTTTTTTTTAATTTTATTTTATTGTTGTGCTTTAACTGAAAGTGTACAATTCAAGTTAGTCTCTCATACACAAATTTATATACATTGTTATGTGACCCTAATTGCTCTCCCTATACTGTGACAGCACATTCCTCCTTTCCACCCCCGATTTCCCATATTCATTCAACCAGCTCCTGACACCTCTCTGCCTTCTCATCTCACCTCTGGGCAGGAGCTGCCCATTTAATCTCAGGTATCTACTTGAGTTAAGGGGTACACTCTTCACGAGTATCATTTTATGTCCCATAGTCCAGTCTAATCTTTGAAGTGTTGGCCTCGGGAATGGTTTTAGTGCTAGGTTGACAGAGAGTCCGGTGGCCATGGTCTCTGGGGTTCCTCCAGTCTCAGTCAGACCATTAAGTCTGGTCTTTTCACTAGAATTTGAATTCTGCACCCCACTTTCCTCCTGCTCCAACAGGGACTCTCTGTTGTGTTCCCCGTCAGGGCGGTCATTGGTGGTAGCCGGGCATCATCTCGTTCTTCTGGTTTCAGGCTGTTGCAGTCTCTGGTTTATGTGGCCCTTTCTGTCTCTTGGCTGATGTTTTCCTTGTGACTTTGATGTTCTTCATTCTCCTTTACTCCAGGTGAATTGGGACCAATTGATGTATCTTAGATGGCAGCTTGCTAGCTTTTAAGACCCCAGATGCCACTCACAAAAGTAGGATACAGAACATTTTTTTAGTAAACTTTGTTATGCCAGTTGACCTAGATGTCCCCTGAAAACATGGCCCCAGACCCCTGCTCCTGCTACTCTGTCCCTGGAAGAGTTTGGTTGTATTCAGGATACTTCTTAGCTTTGGTTTAGTCCAGTTGTGCTGACTTCCCCTGTAGTGTGTGCTGTCCTTCCCTTCACCTAAGATAATTCTTGTCTACTATCTAGTTAGTGAATAACCCTCTCCCTCCCTCCCCACACTCATAACCATCAAAGAATTTTTTCTTCTGTGTTTAAACCTTTTCTTGAGTTCTTATAATAGTGGTATTATACAATATTTGTCCTTTTGTGACTGACTAAATTCACTCAGCATAATGCCTTCCAGATTTTTCCATGTTATAAGGTGTTTCATGGATTCATCGTTGTTCTTTAACGTTGCGTGGTATTCCATTGTATGAATATATCACAATTTGTTTATCCATTCATCCCTTGATGGGCACCTAGGTTGTTTCCATCTTTTTGCTATGGTGAACAGTGCTGCAATGAACATGGGTGTGCATATATCTATTCATGTGATGGCTCTTATTTCTATAGGATATATTCTAAGGAGCAGGATTGCTGGATCATAGGGTACTTTTATTTCTACCTTTTTAAGGAAGTGCGAAATCAATTTCCAAAGTGGTTGTACCATTTTACATTCCCACCAACAGTGTCTAAGTGTTCCAGTCTCTCCACAACCTCTCCAACATTTATTATTTTGTGTTTTTTTGGATTAATGCTAGCCTTGTTGGGGTGAGATGGTATCTCACTGTAGTTTTAATTTGCATTTCTCTAATGGTTAATAATCATGAACATTTCCTCATCTGTCTGTTAGCCACCTGAATGTCTTCCATGGTGAAGTGTCTGTTCATATCCTTTGCCCATTTTTTAACTGAGTTATTTGTCTTTTAGTTGTTGAGATTTTGCAGTATATCTTGTAGATTTTAGAGATTAGATGCTGATCAGATTTGTCGTAGGCAAAAATTTTCTCCCAGTCTGTAGGTTGTCTTTTTACTCTTTTGGTGAAGTCTTTTGATGAGCATTAGTGTTTGATTTTTAGGAGCTCCCAGTTATCTAGTTTCTTTTCTGGTGTTTGTGCATTGTTACTTATGGTTTGTATTCTGTTTATGCCATGTATTAGGGCTCCTAGCGTTGTCCCTATTTTTTCTTCCATGATGTTTATCATGTTCGATTTTATACTGAGTCTTTGATCCACTTTGAGTTAGTTTTTGTGCATGGTGTGAGGTATGGGTCTTGTTTCAGTTTTTTGCAGATGGATATCCAGTTATGCCAACATCATTTGTTAAAGAGACAGTCTTTTCCCCAATTCATGGATTTTGGGCCTTTGTCAAATATCAGCTGCTCATAGGTGGATGAATTTACATCTGGATTCTCAATTCTGTTCCATTGGTCTATGTATCAGTTGTACTAGCACCAAGCTGTTTTGACTACTGAGGTGGTATAATAGGTTCTAAAATCAGGTAGTGTGAGGCCTCCCACCCTGTTCTTCTTCTTGTGTAATGCTTTACTTATCCAGGGCCTCTTCCCTTTCCAAATGAAGTTGGTGATTTGTTTCTCCATCTCATTAAAAAATGCCAGTGGAACTTGGATCAGGATTGCATTTCTATCTGTAGATCGCTTTGGGTAGAATTGACATTTTCACAATGTTGAGTCTTCCTATCCATGAGCAAGGTATGTTTTTCCACTTATGCAGGGCTCTTTTGGTTTCTTGCAGTGGTGCCTTGTAGTTTTCCTTGTATAGGTGTTTTACGTCTCTGTTTAGATTTATTCCTAAGTATTTTATCTCCTTGGGGGCTATTGTAAATGGTATTGATTTGGTGATGTCCTCTTTGAAGTTCTCTTAGTTGGTGTGGAAGAATCCACCTGATTTTTGTATGTTTATCTTGTATCCTGATACTTTGGTAAAATCTTCTCTTAGTTCCAGGAGTTTTCTTGTGGATTCTTTGGGGTTTTCTGTGTATAAGATCATATCATCTGCAAATAGAGATACTTTTACTTCTTCCATACCAATTTGGATGCCCTTTATTTCTTTTTCTAGCCTAATTGCTCTGGCTAGGACCTCCAGCACAATGTTGAATATGAGTGGTGATAATGGGCACCCTATGAGATTCATTTTTAAAATTGTTTTATTTTGGTAAAAATGCATATAACAAAACATTTTCTAATTCAACATTTTTAACATTTACAATTCAATGACATTATGTTCATGTTGTGCAACTATCACCAGTATCTGTTTGCAAATTATTCTACGATCATTAATTGCCCCTAAGCAAAAGACTTCTTTAAAGTGTTAAAAAGTGAAGATGTCACCTTGAGGACTAAAGTGCACCTCACCCAAGCCATGGTATTTTCAATTGACTCACATGCGTGTGAAAGCTGTCCATGAATAAGGAAGACTGAAGAAGAATTGATGCATTCGAATTATGGTGTTGGCGAAGAATAATGAATATACCATGAGCTGCCAAAAACAAAAAACAAAAAACCCCATTGCAGTCCAGTCAATTCAGACTCATAGCGACTCTATAGGACAGAGTAGAACTGCCCCATAGAGTTTCCAAGGAGCAACTGGTGGATTTGAACTGCTGACCTTTAGGTTAGCAGCCAAGCTCTTAACCACTGTGCCACCAGGGCTTCAGAAGAATAAACAAATCTATCTTGGAGGTACAGCCAGAATGCTCATTAAAAGCGAGGATGGGGAGACTTCTATCATGTACTTTGAACATGTTATCAGGAGAGACCAGTCCCTGGAGAAGGACACCATGCTAGATAAAGTAAAGGGTCAGTGAAAAAGTGAAAGACTCAATGAGATGGATTGATGCAGTGGCTGCAACAATGGGCTCAAACATAGCAATGATTGTGAGGATGGCGCAGGACTGGGCAGTGTCTGGTTCTGTTGTACACAGGGTCCACTGTGAGTTGGAAGCCACTCTATGGCACCTAAGAACATCAACAACAAGCAATGACTCCCCCTTATCTCCTCCCTCCCACACCAGGTAACCATTAATAAACTTTGATATTTATACATTTGCCTATTCTAGATATTTCATATAAGTGGGATCATACAGTATTTGTCCTTTTGTGGTTGACTTATTTCACTCAGCATAATGTTTTCAAGGTTCATCCACATTGTAGTATGTATCAGGACTTCATTTCTCTTTATGCTTGAGTAAAATTCTATTGTATGTATATACAACATTTTGTTTATCCATTCATTTGTTAATGAACAGCTAGGTTGTTTCCCCCTTCTGGCTATCATGAATAGTGCTGCTACGAACATTGGTATATAAGTTTCTGTTCATGTTCCTGCTTTCAATTCTTTTAGGTATATACTTAGGATTGAGATTTCTGGGTCATAATGTAGTTCTATTTTAAACTTTTTGAGGAACTGCCAAACTGTTTTCCACAGTGGCTGTACCATTTTGCACCCCCATCACCAGTAGGTGAGGGTTCCAATTTCTTCACATCCTTGACAGTACTTGTTATTTTCCATTTTTTTTTGTTTTATTTTAATCATAATTATCCTAGTAGGGGCGAAGTGGTACCTCTGTGATTTTATGGGGTTTAATTGTGAGGTGATGAAAATGTTCTAAAATTGACAGTGGTGATGGTTTCACACATCTTTGAATATACTAAAAATAATTTACTTGTACACTTTAAATGGGTGAATTATATGGTATGTAAATTATATCCCAATAAAAAGATAAATGATGAAGGACAGTAGGTATAGAAAACGGTGTTCAACCTCATTTAAAATGAACAAAAACAACCCATAGCCATCGAGTCTGTTCTGACTCATGGTGACCCCATGTCTGTCAGAGTGGAACTGAGCTCCATAAGGTTTTCAGTAGCTGATTTCTTCTGTGGGTAGAGTCGAACCTCCAACTTCTCAGGTAACAGCCAAGACCTTAACTGTTCGTGCCACCCAGGGACTCCTCAACCTCATTACCATTAGAAAATGAGAACTGAAACATCAGTACCCCCTAACCAAATCTGTTAAAATTAGGATGTAAAATCACATTGAAAGGAAGCTTGGCATTACTGAAGAGGTTGAAGACATACATATCATATGACTCAGCAATTCCATGAGTATATCCTAGGGAAACGTTTGAATATGGGCCCCAGTATCTAAGTAGAGTGGAAAAATAAATTGGAATACTAAACAGTAATATAAATGAACAAACGGCAGTTACAGGCAACCGCATGTAAATTGTTACGATTGTGTCTTAGTCATCTAGTGCTACTCTAACAGGAATAGCACAAGTCGATGGCTTTCACAAAGAGAAATTTATTTTCTCACAGTCTAGTAGGTTAGAAGTCCAAATTCAGGGTGTCTGCTTCAGGAGAAGGCTTTCTCTCTCTGTCGTCTCTGGACAAATGTCCTCGTCATCATCAGTCTTCCCCCGGACTAGGAGCTTCTCTGCACAGGAACCTCGGGTCCAAAGGACGCGCTCTGCTCCCAGTGCTTCTTTCTTGGTGGTTTGAGGTCCCCAACTCTGCTTGCTTCCCTTTCCTTTTATCTCTTCGGAGATAAAAGTTCGTGCAGGCCACTTCCCAGGGAAACTCCCTTTAAATTGGATCCGGGATGTGACCTGGGTAAGGGTGGTGTTACAACCCCACCCTAATCCTCTTAAACATAAAATTACAATCACAAAATGGAGGCCAACCACACAATTCTGGGAATCGTGGCCCAGCCAAATTGATACACACCTTTTTTGGGAGACATAATTCAAACCATGACAGATTGTAAGGTTGAGCAAGAGAATCATGGCACGAAAGAAGGCTGACATTATGATTCTGTTTTTATAAATTTCTAATTCAGGCAACAACCAAACTTATTGTTTAGGAATGCATACATATGTAGTAATACTGTAAAGGAAAGCAAGAAAATGATTAGCACAAGTAAGGACAGGAGTTATCTCTAGAGAAGAGGTGCAGATAGAGGCTTCTGGGGTTGCTGATAATATTTTCTTTCCATGGTATGTTACTATACAATGCCTAATATACTAAAGTCAGTCTGGCTTTTTGGAGGGTAGCCCAGTGCCAGCAGCTATGAGTACAGGGTGTGCACTAGATGTGGGGTGCTTTTCCTTCATGTAACATCTGTGATGGATTGTGGTGCAGGATTATCACACAGAAAGACTTTTCAATGAAATTCTGTTTGATGTATCTAACTTCATCCATTCCCAAGACTACCCATTATCTAACTTGATCCATTCCCAAGACTACCCATTATTGCAACTTGGTTCAGAAATAAAAATTGTTAGCAGCCGTTGAGTTTATTCTGATTCATGGTGACCTCATGTATGCAGAGTAAAACTGCTCCATAGGGTTTTCAAGACCATAACCTTTTGGAAGGAAAGTGCCAAGACTGTCTTCCTCTGGGTGGGTTCAAACTGCCAACTGAACTTTCAGCTAGTAATCAAGTGCTTAACTGTTTGTGCCACCCAGGGCTCTAAAAATAAAAATTGCCAGGCACTACTATAACTTAAATGAGAATTTGCTCAGCATGTCTGAGTTTGAAGGCTCCTTTATTTTCATCCCGGCTTGCTCTCTTTCTATATGACCTGCAAGTTTGCTCCTGTCAGCCTCCTTTTAACTGAAGTGACAAAGCTTGTGCACTATAGATAGTAAAGGAGGAAATATATTCAATGCTTTTTTATTTTCTCCAAACATATGAGCAGAGGAATATCTGAAAGATGTTTTCACCTGACTAATTAGGTTAGAAATCTCAGGAGAGCAGTCCTATTTACTCTATTTTTTATGTTAATGTTTCTGTTTCTGGTTGGGAATCTTGCAGGAGCAGATTTCTTCTTTGACACTTCCTGTTGGAACCTCTGTAAGGAAGAAAAAAACATTTTCATTTCTCATCATTTGGGTAACATAAACTTGGATTATATGCAATTTATGGACAATAGCTATGACTTTTAAATTTTGCTACATATATATTCTATAGCATGGAACTGTCCTGCCAGGAATAAATGGTTATTGGTGATTATTGACATGTCTTTTTCTTTTTTCCCCAGAATTTTGCTATTTCTGTGCAGCATTCATAAGAATTCAGTTTTTAGACTTCCGGCAAAATGGCGCTGTAGGCAGAAGCACCACGCCGTCCCTCCACAGCAAAGATCCAAAAAACTAAGCCAAACAGAGAAAACAGCAATCCTGAAACCCTAAAACATCAAATGAAGAGATAACTCAGCCAAGCACCAAATGGAGTGAGAAAACTGACAGAGAACGGAGAGCAAGGAGAGGTTCATGCAGAGGTCCCCTATTAGCTAACGCAGTGCAGATCCGCCATCTTGGACTCCTATCAGAGACTAGCAAATAGGGGGTACGAGAAAGCAGCTTCACGGAGCTTCCAGCAGGAGACCGAACAACCGGTAATTGGCGATATATGCTTTCCCACCTCCCACCCTTCTTCACCCCCACTCGGCCACCTTTGCTTCCCACAGCCACAGTCTCTTGGCCAAGAAGCACTGGCTGCTTGGATTCCACCTGCCCAGACTGGCTGGCTCCCTGAATGCCATTTGTTGGCTTCTGGTGTTGCTTTATTCCGCTTCTTTTGATTTTTTTCCTTACCTCTTACCACCTCTACCTCCTGGCTCCGTGCGCCATCATTGTTTCTTCCTGAGGGACTGCGGAGCTCCTTTTGAGTGTGGAACTGCTTCCTGGTCTAGGCTGTCATGCTGGTGGGATTGTGGGGCTTTTGTTTGTTTGCTTGTTTTGAAACGTTTGTTTGTTTTCTTTTCCTTTCCTCAAGTTGGGAGCCCATTCTGGCCAGGCGGTTCTGCGCAGCTTGGGACCTACCCCCTTGGCTTGCGCAGATGCCCAGAGGGATCCCTGAGGGCATTTCTTTTTTTGAGTTTTTTTTTCTTTTTTTCTGCTTTTTGGGGGTTTCTTATTCTTTTTTTTTTTTTAATTTTTTTTATTTTCCCTCTTTTTCCCTTTCTGTCTTACTTCATTACTCAGTTTATTGTCTCTCTATACCTTCCTTCTCTTCCTGTTCTCTGAATACATGGCACTGAATACCTCTAGGCCTTCTAGCCAGGCTGTACTGCATCAACTGAGAACAACTTCCCCAGACCTCGTAGCTGCACAGGTGGGATCACTGGGAGCTTTGATGTTCTTTTTCCTTTCTAATTTTTACTTATTCTTTCTGTTCTTTTTTTTCTTCTTCTTCCCCTTTTTGTTTTTCTCCATTTCATAGTCTCTCATCTCTCCACTCCAACAGCAAGCTCCCCTAGCACTTTTTTTTGTTTGTATGTTTTTGGCTCTTGTTCCTCTCTCCTCTCTCCCATATCTGTCTTAGCTCCACACATAACAATCTCCCCCCTCCATCCTGCCTACTTGCACAGTGCACTTAACGTCACACCACCAAGCAGTACAGGCACGGCCTACCGGATCCTGCCCTGCACTGATTACCAACCCGCCCTGGTGGCTGTAGTAAGTGCCACAAACAACCCATTCCAGTAACTCCTCTTCAGCTAGACCTGCCCTGCTGTACCATATCTGAGTGACTGACCCTGCCAATTGGAGAAGGAGGGGAAAGGTATTGTGCCCACAGATGAGCAAACAAAAAAAGAACACATAGCCCACATGCTCAGACATAGCCAAATAAAAAAAAAAAAGGACAAAACAAACAAATCTACAATCAATAAATGAGAAAAATAACTACTGAATGCTGCAATGACAGCAGACTATATCAAAACATTTACCAGAACAGGACAGGATGGTTCCCGTAGGCGTCCAAAATAAAACACCAGATGACTTTCCAGTTGAAGAAAAGGCACTAGAACTACTCGATAGGGAATTCAAATCTCTAATACTCAGAATTATCCAAGAGTTGAAACAAAAAGCAGACAGAAATGAGGAAAAAATAGACAAATTCATGGAAAAGGCAGAAAAATTCATGGAAAATACAGACAAAAAAATGGAAGAATTCAGGAAAATAATGCAGGAACAAAATACCAAAATAAATCCACAGCTAGAAATTATACAAAAACAACAATTAGAAATACAAAAGATAAACAACAAGATTTC
>NW_004444055.1:1050741-1051706 GCF_000243295.1 Trichechus manatus latirostris | reverse complement strand
TGTCATAGGGCAACATGTGTACTAACTGTTTAATGAGAAACTATTTTGTTCCATAAACCTTCATCTAAAGTGAGAATAGCAGCACAACTGGAAGAGTGTAGTCGATGTTACTGAGCTGTGCACATAGAAATTTTTGAAATGGTATGTCTTTGGCTATGTATATTTTCACCAAAAAAAAAAAATGAAGGTCGAGAAGGGAGAAGGTTGACATGTCGTGGGGATTTTAACCAATGTCATAAAACAATATGTGTACTGACTGTTTAACGAGAAACTATTTGTTCTGTAAACCTTCACCTGAAGTACAATAAAAACAAAACAAAACAAAAAACCAAAAAAAAAAAGAATTCAGTTTTTAGGACAGGCAAGTCAGATGGTAAAACACAGAACACTTCTATTTAAAACATCTTTTTTTTCCTTTTTCCTTTTATTTATGAACGTGAATACTTAGAACCAATTGTTCTTCCATTTTCTCAGTGACCTGTTTGTCAGTCTTTTCTTCTCAACTGGTAGTAAGTTCTCTGAACGAATAAGCTAATTTTCCTTTCTGTTCGCCATGTCATTTAGACATAATGCTAAGGATACAATTGATTCTTAATATATTCCTGTTACTTTTGATTCCATTCCTTTCAAAAAGGGATGCTTTTAAAATACACTCAAAATCATGTCTTGAGATGTTCACTCAATATGATCAGAGCTTAGTAATAGTTGTGGGAGATGGGTGAATTTTTGGTCTCTTCAGAAGTCTTTTGCTGTAGATTGGAATTTTTAGTGCTAATTGATAGAAATGGCTGTTGTTAAAAATAGAACATTTAAACAATTTTTTTATACTATATGCCTGGCCAGATATTGGGGTAAAATGCAATGGAAAAGAAACATTGGAAATAGAATAATACTATATGTGATGGCAAATGGTGGGGGGGGGGGGGGGGGAGAGAAACCAAAGGCAGTGAAAATATAAGGTAATT
>NW_004444055.1:1005994-1050641 GCF_000243295.1 Trichechus manatus latirostris | reverse complement strand
GGAGAGAAACCAAAGGCAGTGAAAATATAAGGTAATTATGATTTCATTCTACCAAGTTCTTTCCTCTATTGTCCATTTGCATTCCATTAGAAACCCTGGGCTCTAGTTAAGGAATTATACCATTACTTAAGATAGTATAGAAATGAATGGCTTCGTTAGGGCCTCTCTTAGATTCGTGTATTACGTTTTCAATGTCAAGTTTTACTAAAATTCTCTACTAGAATGCAGAGGGGTCATGCTGTACATAGACCAAGGGTTCTTAATACAGAGCCCATAGAAGAGGTTCAGAGGCCCTTGAGCCCCCTGATGTTGTATGTAGAATTGAGCCTGTGAATATGTGCATTTTTCTGAGTTCCATTTCATTCATCTCAGATTCATGAACATCCTCTCCCTAGACTGAGTCACTGCTTATAGTTAACTCTCTACATTTATTCCACGTCCTCAAACCAGCCATATGAGCTTCACTGGACAAATAGGATTTGAAAAAGGATCCTTCCCCTAAAGACTCAAATGGCATTTTGCAAAGATGACAGTTCTCACCATGCATCAGTTTAGGAATGTTCAGGGGATCCCTTCCAAGCATGGTGTTGGAAATACCAGAAGCTTATTAATGCTGCATGGATATTAACGTTCATGACTGGCAAGGGTGTGAGCTGTGAGGTGCGGTCTTTGCAGAGATGATACTGTGAAGGTTGGCTAGCAACCAGATGGATGTCTGGGTTTGGCAGTAATGTGTTCCTCCTTCTCCTTGGAGCTACAGAAAAGGTCCACATACTGCATTTATACTTGCATTTTCTGTAACTCTAGTAACTTCTATTTTTTATAGTGTCTTTATTGAGATATAATTTTGTATCATAAAATTCACCCTTTTAATGTGTACAATTCAATAGTTTTTAATATATTCACGGAGTTGTGTAATCATCACTATCTAATTTTAAAACCTTTGATTTTTAAGACTTGTAATTGTTTTCTTCTAATAGTGTCAGAACAACACTATATTTCATTTATATTTAAAAAAATGTTCTGAAATTACTTCTGTAGAAAACTGGTATCCACGTCTTTTAAGGGGCCCTTGATATTACATAGTGTTTCCATCCCTTTTACTGCCAGGATTAACTTTTTGTGACGAAGTGCTTATAAAGAGATGTCTCCTAGACCAAAGAAAATATTCGGTTGAATCATATGAACTTGCCATTTTTGTAGGCTAAAAGCTGTCGAATGTCAGCAACTTCGTAAGGTTCAACATAATAAAACTTGCATGAAAATTTCATGCCCATTCCACTGGCATTGCAAAAATTTGAAAGAAGATACTATATTCTAGGCCTTTAAAAGTAAAGCAACTTGCTTTTTATGATTGAATACAAAGAGATAAAATATTATTATTCTTAATCTTTAGTCGTTCACTCAATTCCAAATATTTACTAAGTTCCTACTATCTGTCAAGACAGGTAGTGGGAAGAAAGATACAGTCTCTGCCTTCAAGGGGCACAAATTTTCACTGTACTTTCTTTTAGGTTTCTTCATTAACTTATTTTTTGGGGGGTTTGCAATGTGTTTGCGTTTCAATGTTCAGAAAATCCATTCGCTGATTAGCTCTTTGTCCCTGTTGTTTCATAGGGAGGCAAAGCCCTCCTCTTTCTCCCCATGCATATAAACTCCAATGATATATATGATGACATTTTTTCCCCCTTCTAAAGTTCCCAAGCTCATTGAGTGGACACAATCTCTTGTCAGTGTTGGCAATGTTTCCATATATTGTTAAGGGATATAATTTGGTGGTTTTCCCAACTGTAATTACTACCTGCCTCAGCCTTGGCTGAATGTCAATGAGTCTCAATCCTTAAATTTTGGAAGAAGATTAAAGCATTTAATTCACACATGAACACACGTGCACACACACACACAGACACACACAGACACACACACACATACAATCTTGAAGTGTACAAATCTAGTCCCTAACATTCAAGTCTCATGTGTGATCAAAATCATTAATAATCTAAAAGGCACATGCAAGTTAATTTGTACATATTTCCAGTATATCAGTGATTCTCCATATGTGTTAAATGTTACATTGGGCCTTTCAGGTGTTCAGTGGATTTTAGCAGCCCTGAATCAAGCTGGAGAGTACTTTGGAACTGCTGGCTTGGGGTGGAGAGCTAATGCATCTTTTTGTTGTTTTGCCCCAGGCACCAGCCCTAAGAAGACAAACAGAATGCTAGGAAATTTCTGTCATCAGGGTTGTACTTGAAAGGGCTTGGCACTCAGGAAGTGCTTAATATGATACTAATCAAGAATAATAGTGTGAATTTTGTCCAGAAACTGATAGAAAACAAAATTTGTTGGTGTTGGAGAACATTTCATCTCATTCCTTCATTTTACAAATGAGAAAACAGAAGTCTGGAAAAGTTAACTGGTGAACTCAAGGTTGTTTAATTATTACTTAAAATCCCAAGATGAGAATCCAATGGCTCATATTCCCAGCACAATGCTCTTTCAACTAAAGCTTTTACCATTTTATATGGGAAAAGGATTTATAAAGTCTTTCTATATCTAACATATACTTCCTTTTAAATCAAAGACCTGTTTCTTCACCTGTCTTTTACTCTTGGACCATGCCACTATTGTTCTTAAACTTCATTTAACCTCAACCTAGACTGGGCAGCCTACACCTGTGGTCCTCAAACTTATGAACACATCACCTGAAGGCCTTGTTAAAACATGGCCTGGCCCCATTCTCAGAGTTTCTGATTCAGGAGGGGTGTGTGTGTGTGTGTGTGTGTGTGTGTGACAGAGAAAGAGAGAGAATTTGTATTTCTAAGAAGTTTTCAGGTGATGCTGAAGCTGTTTGTCTGGGGCCACACTTTGAGAAACACAAACCTACATTAAACAGGCTTAACAACTCCTCTGTGGATAGGGTTTCTAATGACTGTAGCTCCTGTTGCTCCTTTCTCTTCTAAACGTCTAAGAAATTATCAAATATACCCCATCCAAAAGCTTAGTTGCCTTCTGCAGTCAGTCATCATTGACCGCTACATTGAGATTGGTGTAAAAATGACTATGAGTCTGGCAGATGGCTATTGAGTCAGTCTGAAATAAGAAGGTAGCTATTTAGCACCTCTGATTAGCTGGTGGTGTAGTAGTTAAGAGATATGGCTGCTAAACCAAAAGGTCAGCAGTTCTAATCCACCAGCCGCTCCTTGGAAACTCCATGGGGCAGTTCTACTCTGTCCTGTAGGGTTGCTATGAGCTGGAATCCACTCGATGTCAACGGGTTTGGTTTTTGTTTGTTTGTTTGTTATTAACTCTTACAGCTCCCAAGACCTAGCCTCCTGTATGGTGCTTCCTTGTCCTTCCCTCAAGAAAATAATTAATGTTAAAAGTGCCAGTGATAAGACTGCTATGAAAAATAGGTTTTCTGAGACTCCTTATGCCTACAATCCTTAAAGAAGCAGGGAATTAAAATATTACTGTAGCAGTCAGGATTCTTACTTATAGAAATAGAATCTACAATAACCAGTGCAAACAGAAAGAGATTTAACATAAGGTATCAGGCAGCTTACAAAATAAGGGTGAGCTTAGAAGAACCTAGGTCCCATGCAGCACCCTCTCGGTAATGTGGGAGTTAGCTGTCCAGACTTTATCTTACAGGAAGGCATAGTAGAAGAGATTGAACTGATTGTTGAGCAAACCAATCTGCAATATCTGCCACAGTTACCATGACCAAACTGTGGCTCATTTTTTATTCCTAATCTATACCTGTTGCTGTCAAATTGATTTCAACTTACGGTGATCCTACAGGGCAGAATAGAACTGCCTCGGAGGGTTTCCAAGGAGCACCTGGTGGATTTGAAATGCCAACCTTTTGGTTAGCAGCCTGAGCTCTTAACCATTGTACCACCAGGGCTCCATTCCCAATCTAGGTACTAGTAAAATATCTGGTCTTTGTTTTACATACTTATATAATGATGTATGAATTGGTCCAATGTTGAAAGATGATGTGGCAATGAATTGACTAGTAAAATGAACATTTGGCAAACAATTCTACTAGTATACTGGCTGAAAGTTTAGTGGTTTCTGGTCCTTACATTCCTGGGCATTCAGTATTCACAAACATCTCTCATTGAAGAAACACCTTTCTTAAGACAAGCTGGGGGCTATAACAACCCAATACTGATTAATTGGTTGCTGGTGATCCTAGCGTTTTTAGAGCACTGTGCTTCTGTAGGAGCCCTGGTGGTGCAGTGGTTAAGCACTTGGCTGCTAACCAAAAGATGGGCAGTTTGAATCCACCAGCCGCTCCTTGGAAACCCTATGGGGCAGTTTTACTCTTCTATAGGATGTCTATGAGTCGGAATTGACTCGATGGCAACAGGTTTTGGTTGGCGCTTCTGTAGTGTGAGACTATCTACTGAAACTGAAATTAATAGATGATATTATTTGGCTGTAATATGTAAACAGTTATAAGGATCTATGCCACCATTAATTATTTTACAGGATATGTTGGACTGAAAAACATCATCGACCTTAGTAATCAGCAGGTCTTCTCATTACCTATGAAATTTGAGATGTCTTGGTTTATGATTAAAACTAATTTTTTTTTTTTTTTTTTGTGAATGGAAGTGAAATGTTGTGGGCTAGGTTAATAATGAATGTAATCTAAGGCCAAAGCATCCTGCTTGGATTCCTCATTTTTATTCTACAGCAGCATTCATTGACGGCTGTACTGTTGTGTGACCCATCTAAGTTGCTAAAACAGATTCACTATAAACCAGAAAAAACCAAAAAACCAAACCCATTGCCATCGAGTCAATTCCGACTCATAGCAACCTTATAGGACAGAGTAGAGATGCCCCATAGAGTTTCCAAGGAGCGACTAGTGGATTCAAACTGCCGACCTCTTGGTTAGCAGCTGTAGCACTTAACCACTACACCACCAGGGTTTCCAAGCTTCAGTATAGAGTGGCTTAAACAAAATAGGAGTTTCTTTCTCACTCATGTGCCTGTCTAGAGGTAAGCAATGCAGGAATGGTGTATTAACTCTGTTATATTTAACTTAAAACTTCCATCTCTGTGTCCTAGGTGGCTATAGCAATTCTCTCTCTGACAGTGGGAAGGGGAAAAAGGGAAGTGGGGAAGCATTTCTTCTTATTAAGGGTAAAGCCTAGAAGTTGTACATATCTCTTCTGGCTCACATATCACTAGTCATAACTTAGTCACAGAACCACACCTAGTTATAAGGGAGGATAGGAATTGTCATCTATACTTGTAAGGCCTTGTACCCAGTGAACAGTGGGTGAGGTATTCTGTCAGGAAAAGGAGACAACCAAATACCCATCAATAGATGAATGGATAAACAAAATGTAATATATACATACAATGGAATATCACTCTGCCATAAAGAGAAATGAAGTCTTGATACATGCCACAAAATGGATGAACTGTGAAAACATTTTGCTGAATGAATTAAGTCAATCACAAAAGGACAAATATTGTATAATCTCACAAATATAAAGTACAGAAAATAGGTAAATATATAGAGATCAGAGTTTAATAATGGTTACCGGGGTGGGAGGGAGGGAGAATGGGGGGAATTATTGTTTATTGAGTTTTTGCTTATGGGGATGGAAAATCTGGCAAAGGACATTGGTGATAGTTGTACACATGATTGAAGTAATTGATCTCACTGAATTGTATACATGAAAAATATTGAATTGACAACTGTAGTGCTCTCTATATTTTCATAACAATCGAAAAATTCTGTAAAAAAATAAAGAAGAGAATGGATGCTGGTGGATGGCTAGTAATCTTCACTACAATAGTTTATCAGAAATTGTGGGCTTGTTTTCTCCATATTAGAAAGGGTCAGTGAGGGGAGTGTATTAAACTAAACTAATTTCCTGGTAAACAGATCAGGAAATGGTAGACTCTCAGGGTTGAAATGATCTCAGTTTTCACCTAGTCCAACCACTCACCTGAAAATCTCAGCTGAAGCGTTTTCCTTGTAGACTTGCCCAAGTTCACATATGAAAACTAAAGGCTTACCCAAAGTCACAAAATTATTGACGACAATCAGGATTATAGTCAGCGAAGCTGGTAAATTTCATTTTCCTTCTAGTTCTGAGTGGACACTACTTCTCAGCTTGGTTTCTATCATGCTGTGGTCACAGAAAAGATGTTTGTGTTTATTATAAGCTTTAACAATATGTGTATTTTTAGAGTGCTGTTAAATGCTGTAGTATAATTGAGCTAGTATATTGAATTGTAAGGCCCTCTTTCAGTCACTGAAACAGTGGAGTCTTGTTAGAACATAGTTCATGGTTACACATATTTGGATGATCATGCAAGTTAGAGAAAAGGGCGTTGAAGTGGAATTCAAAAGACCCGACCTAGTCTTGACTATCTACTATCTATCTGACTTTGAATGAATCATTTGACTTCTGTGAGACTTTGTTGTCATATTTTTTAAATAAGGAATTGGACTAGATGGTAAAATATTCAGCCATTGATATAGCACAGGTTCTGACCAATCAGAATAGATGTCAATCATGAAAAACTGGATTAGCTAAACTGGTGCCTTCTGGCAGAATATCACTAAGCTTTTAGATCTATGAACTTTCTCCTTTGTAACTGAATTACACATAGTAAAAACCGCACTATTTCTATTAGCCTGTATCATTGGTATTCATCCTCACCCTTGGCACTTGTGTGATAAAAGGGTACATTGAAGCTACCATCCAATGACTAGATGCTGTTTTTAGACCTCTAGTTTCAAATAAATATCAGAAAAGTAACAAATTTTTGTAAGACTGTTCTGGAACAATGAACAACTATTGTCTATTTAAAAATTCTAGAGTTTCCCAAGTCCTTCTGTAAAATAAATTGTAAAATAATGTAGAGACTGGCTTCTAAAATGGCAAGAAGTTCATTTGGCCATTACAATGACCGTTTCTAGAGCGCAGTTCAAAAGCCTGTCACATTCATCAAGTTTCTAAAGACTTCAGCTCCAAAAGGAGGACAACTGTGGGCCTATAGGTGAGCCTGAATATTATCTTTAGTGAAGTCTAGAGATAAATGTTGCATTGAGAACAGAATCCATTTAGGATGAATTGGATGGAATAATTCTAAGTTATGGCATTGAAGTTCCCACTTCACTGATAGGAATGAGATAAGGCAAAACACTCCAGTTAATGGAACATGAGCTACTAACTCCCTGAAAAAGACAAAAAAAGGAGTGTATTGCCCTTACATGATATGAACAATTTTTTTCAGTCTCAATGCTGACCATGAGAGACTGTGTCAAGAGAGAAAGTGATAGGAGAAGCAGCCTTACATCAAAACAAAAAACAAAGGAAAGTTAAACAATGACTCTTATCAATCCCAAAGGTGAGCTCACTTTTCTGGCTTTCAGCTTTCTTGTTCATGATCATAGAGCTGAGTCTGTTCTCTGCACTTCTGCATATGTGTGGTGTGTGTGTGTGTGGTATATGTACGTGTGTGTGTATGTGGTGTATGTGTGTGTGTTTTAATCACTTGCAAATTGCGTTTCCTCTGTAGTTTTCTTTCCTAGCTCCCTAAAAAGTACCACTTCTCTTCCAAATGCATGAACATGGAATTATCATCACAATCTCAGCTTATTTATGTGAGGAATGTGGAATATGGACATATGGAAATCAGTGGCAACTTTGGAGCTGAAAACAAGTATTCTTCTCTGATATGGAAGCATTAAAAGTCAGATAATCTGCAGAAGTAGGTGAAGGTGCTGGAATCCCAGACTGTCACTGAGTAGGCTCCTGGGAGATGGGGTCCTTGACATCCCAGGTCACCTTCTGGCCTTTCTAGCAATCCTTGAACTACCCCCTGACTTTCCTAGGCCTGTACTTCTGCAGCCTGTGGAAGAAGTGGAACCCTTTGTATTGGACAGAAGGAGATAGTGTGCCCCTATGACCTTGAATGACACTTATCTTTCTTCTGCAATATCTAGAAAATGGTCTCTCAGTTCCTCCCCTAAGAGGCTGATTTTCTGAGAATTTTTCACTCTGGGATGAATGAAGAATACAGCAGAAAGAAGAAGGGGCACGTGCTACTGTGCTGTCAGGATATTTGACCTCGTCCGCAGCCTGGCTTCTTGAACTCATCACTTCACTTCCCAATATCCTTTGGATGTACCATATCAACATATAGGGCCTTATGTTCCTCCTTAGAATTGTTCTCTGGTGAAATAAATCCCCCCTTCCTTCCTTCCCTCCCTTCCCCCTCCTTCCCTCCCTCCCATCCTTCCTTCCTTCTTTCCTATGCATTTTTCTCTCAGATTTTCCTTTTGCTTCTACACGTTACAACGAAAAAGTCTTAATTGTTTTGTTGAGCTGCGTCTACATTTCAGAATATCTTGGGGAGATGTGTTTTTAGAGAGCAACTCAGGAACTTGAGCTGTCTGAAGGCCCTCCCTCCTACAGAGTGGACCATAAATTTTACAATCAAGATGGCTTTGGATCCTTTTCCCAGATCACTCTGAAATAGCATGGTTCCACACTAGACTGACTCCATTTTGTCAGGAATGGTCTGATATTATTAGCCTAACCTTTAGGAGGTGGCATAATGATTCTGTAGGGTAGGGAGAAAAAGCTCTTCAGAATATGTATTATTTGGTAATGGGATAGAAAGAAAGAGGGCTTTGGGATTATTCCAACTTTGGTTCAAATCTCAAGCTTGCCACTTACTGTGTGACCTTGGGAAGATTATTATGACATCTCCTAACATAAATTTCCTTATCTAAAAAATGGTGGTAATAATACCTAACACCATAGGATTGTGGAAGACCAAAGCCCAGCCTTAAAAATATGTCTAATAACTGTGAACACCTCAGTCCTCTTGCATACCAAACAAAAGACCAAACCCATTGTCGTCAATCTGATTCCGAATCATAATGACCTTATAGGACAGAGTAGAACTGCCCCATAGAGTTTCCAAGGAGCACCTGGTGAATTTCAACTGCCAACCTTTTGGTTAGCAGTGTAGCACTTAACCAGCACGCCACCATGGTTTCCTAATCCTCTTGCACAGGACCCCTTAATTCTCTTGTAACCTTATTTCCTATTAATAGCCGCTGTCAATTATTGACAGCTTACTTCTTCCAGTCACTCTTTGGAGCATTATTTAATTCTCATTACAATTCCATGAGCTAGGTACTAGCTATACTTTCAACTGATAGATGAAACACATTTAAGTGACTTGCTTGAGGACACCCAGTTGGTTAGCAGTTCAACAAGGGAGCTGGATTCAACTTCTCTGCTGGGAGACTGATTCTAGAACCATCACTCGAAACCAGCACTCCACGGTGCCTCCCTACAGCATATATTTGGAGCAAGCATTTTGTTTTGTACCCAAAAGCAGAACGTTGAGTGATGCTGCCCTATGTTTCACATAGACATAGAAATTAAAATAACTCTGCTGTGATCAATGGGAAAAGTCTAGTGTTTCATTGAGTGCTGCTGTTGAATCAAGCAAAGGCTCTTTATTTGATGGACTACTGTGCTTCACTTAGACTCATTTTCTGGTTCTAGGATGAGTCATCACAGGTGGAAGACATTATTTTTAGAGAGCAAATAATCCGAGAAGCTGGACTATATGGAGAATTGGAGGAAGACTTGTTAACAACCTGCAATATGCAGATGATAAAACCTTCTTTGTTCAAAGTGAAGAGAACTTGAAGTACTTACTGATGAAGATCAAAGACTACAGCCTTCAGTACGGATTACACTTTTTGTTTTGGAAAATAAAAATTCTCACAACTGGACCAATAAGTAACATCATGATAAATGGAGAAAATATTGAAGCTGTCAGGATTTCATTTTACTTGGATCCACAATCAATGACCATGAAAACAGCAGTCAAGAAATCAAACAACGTATTGCATCGGGCAAATCTGCTGCAAAATACCTCTTTAAAGCATAAAAAAGCAAAGATGTCACCGTGAGGACTGAAGTGCACCTGACCAAAGCCATGATAATTTTCAATCACTTCATATGCATGTGAAAGCTGGACAATAAATAAGAAAGACCAAAGAAGAATTGATGCCTTTGAATTATGGTGTTGGTGAAGAATAATGAATATACTGTGGACTGCCAGAAGAATGAATGTCTTGGAAGAATTACAGCCAGAATGCTCCTTAGAAGCAAGGATGGTGAGACTTCATCTTGCATACTTTGGACATGTTGTCAGGAGAGATGAATCCCTAGAGAAGGATATCATGCTTGGCAAAGTAGAGGGTCAATGAAAAAGAGGAAAATCCTTAATGAGATGGATTGACACAGTGGCTGCAACAATGGGCTCAATCATAGCAATGATTGGCCCAGGACTGGGCAGTGTTTCATTCTGTTGTACACAGGGTCGCTACGAGTTGGAACCGACTTGATGGCATCTAACAACAACATTAAAACTGAATGGTGCTCAATACCAGGTAACTGCAGTAATTATTTTCATGTACTGAGGACTCGAAGAAGGTTGGTGAAAGTCACGGACTAATATGGATAACTTAGAAATGACTTTGTTTATTGCAGACTGAGCAGTCATTTAGAAATTGGGGGCTATTTTTTTAATCGTAAGTTCTAGTATTTACAGGAAAAACAAAACTGTCTTCCAAGGGGAAAAACTCTTTTCTAAACTTTCTCTGCTGGTACATTTATTATGTCAACAAATGGGCCAATGAAGTAAGCAGTGTAAGCCTAGCAGTTGTTGGTGTGTTTTGGTAACATAGGAAAGCAGAAGGAACTTGTTTCTGAACCACAACACACATGGGTAAAAGCTACAGTGATTATAGCAGCAGTTTAATATGGTTCTGAAGTCAGGTTGCTGAGATTCAAAGCGGAAACAAGCTCCTACACTGTGCCCTAAAGTCTTAAATTCTCTCTGTGTTTTCTCTCCTTAGTCACCCTAGGATCTCTGTTCAAAGATGGAGATGAATTTATATGTGGTACGTGTGTGGTGTGTATATTTGTAAGCGGTGGGGGATGTGTGTGCATGTGTGTTGGTCACATGTGCGCAGGTGTGGTATGCGGTGTGATGTGGTGTGTGTATTGTATGTGGTCTGTGTGGTATGTGTCTATGTGTGGTATGTATGTGTATGCAGGAGTGGATTAACCAATAAGCAAGGTATGCACGGGTTTACTTGTGTTCGCTTCCTAATTTATAGTGCACAGTTTCACATGGGTTTCACAACACATCAAAGATTGTGCACTACATATGAGGAAGTAAGCACAAGTAAGCCCGTGCATGCCTTGCTTATTGAGTAGTCTGCCCCTGTGTGTATGTATGGTGAGTATGTGTGTGTGGTGTGCATTTGTATTTGTTTGTGGTATGTATGTGGCTGTATGTATTTGTGTGTGGTGTGTGAATTTGTATACGTTATGTGTATATGACATGTATGTACACATACTTACATGTATTGTGTGCTTATGTGTGTGGTGTGTATGTATATGTGTGGCATGTATTTGTGATGGAGTATGTGTGTGTGTGATGTATATGTAGTGAATTTGTGTTGTATGGATATGTACGTGTGGCAAATTTGTATGTGCATGTGAATGTGTATGGTGTGTGCTTTTGTAAGTGGTGTGAGATGTATGTGTGTTGTGTGTGTGCAAGTGTGCGATATGTGTAGTGTGTATGTATGTAATGTATATGTGCATTTGTACATGATATGTGCATGTGGTGCAGTATGTATGTGGTGTGCATGTGTGTATGTGGCATGTGTGTATGTGGCATGTGTGTATGCATGTAGCATGTGCATGTGTGTGGTATGTGCTGTGTGTGGTATATGTGTAGAAGGTGTTGATATGTTTGTGTGGTGTGTGTTTATATGTGGTGTGTATGTGTGTGCAATGTGTGCTTCAATGTCATGTGTGTATGGTATGTGACATAGCTATATACAGTAATTTTCCTTTAGTAGTCCCAGATTCCTCCCACACATCTGTCAGTTTGTTGTACTGTGGAGGTTTGTGTGTTGCTGTGATGGTGGAAGCTGTACCACTGGTATTCAAATACGAGCAAGGTCATCCATGGTGGACAGGTTTCAGCTGAGCTTCCAGACTATGAAAGACTAGGAAGAAGGACCTGGCTGTCTACCTCTGAAAAAAATTAGCCAGTGAAAACCTTATGAATAGCAGCAGAACATTGATATAGTGCCGGAAGATGAGCCCCTCAGGTTGGAAGGCACTCAAAAGATGACTGGGGAAGAGCTGCCTCCTCAAAGTAGAGTTGACCTTAATGACGTGGTTGGAGTCAAGCTTTTGAGACCTTCATTTGCTGATGCGGCATGACTCAAAATGAGAAGAAACATCTGCAAACATCCATTAATAATAGGAACATGGAATTACAAAGTATGAATTTAGGAAAATTGGAAATCATCAAAAATGAAATGGAATGCATAAACATCAATATCCTAGGCATTAGTGAGTTGAAATGGACTGGTATTGGCCATTTTGAGTCAGACCATCATATGGTCTAGTATGCCAGCAATGACAACTCGAAGAGGAATGGCATTGCATTCATTGTCAAAAAGAACATTCCAAAATCTATCCTGAAGTACAATGCTGTCAGTGATAGGATAATATCCATACGCCTACGAGGAAGACCAGTTCATAACATTATTATTCAAATTTATGCATCAACCACTAAGACCAAAGATGAAGAAATTGAAGACTTTTACAAACTTCTGCAGTATGAAATTGATCGAACATGCAATCAGGTTGCATTGATGATTACTGGTGATTGGAATGCCAAGTTTGGAAACAAAGAAGAAGGATTGGTAGTTGGAAAACATGACCTTGGTGATAGAAACGATGCCAGAGATCACATGATAGAATTTTGTAAGACCAACGACTTCTTCATTGCAAACACCTTTTTTCAACAATGTAAACGGAGACTATACACGTGAACCTCGCCAGATGGAATACACATGAATCAGATCGATTACATCTGTGGAATGAGACAATGGAAAACCTCAGTATCATCAGTGAGAACAAGATCGACTGTGGAACAGACCATCAGTTGTTCATATGCAAGTTCAAGTTGAAGCTGAAGAAAATTAGAACAAGTCCACAAGAGCCAAAGTATGACCTTGAGTGTATCCCACCTGAATTTAGAGACCATCTCAAGAATAGATTTGACACGTTGAACACTAATGACCGAAGACCAGATGAGTTCTGGAATGACATCAAGGACATCATACATGAAGAAAGCAAGAGGTCATTAAAAAGACAGGAAAGAAAGAAAAGATCAAAATGGATGTCAGAAGAGACTCTGAAACTTGTTCTTGAACGTCGAGTAGCTAAAGCAAACGGGAGAAATGACAAAGTAAAAGAGCTGAACAGAAGATTTCAAAAGGTGGTTCAAGAAGGCAAAGTAAAGTATTATAATGAAATGTGCAAAGACCTGGAGATAGAAAACCAAAAGGGAAGAACATGCTTGACATTTCTCAAGCTGAAAGAACTGAAGAAAAAACTTAAGCCTCAAGTTTCAATATGGAAGGATTCTATGGGGAAAATATCAAACAATGCAATCAAAAAAAGGTGGAAGGAATACACAGAGTCACTATACCAAAAAGAATTGGTCAACGTTCAACCATTTCATGAGGTAGTATATGGTCAAGAACTGATGGTACTGAAGGAAGAGTCCAAGCTGCACTGAAGGCATTGATAAAAAACAAAGCTCCAAGAACTGATGGAATACCAATTGAGATGTTTCAACAAACTGAAGTGCTCGCTTGTCTATGCCAAGAAATTTGGAAGACAGCTACCTGGCCAACTGACTGGAAGAGATCCATGTTTACGCCTATTCCAAGGAAAGATGATCCAACAGAATGTGGAAATTATCAAACAATATCATTAATATCACAGGCAAGTAAAATTTTGCTAAAGATCATTCAAAAGTGGATGCAGCAGTACCTGGATATGGAACTGCCAGAAATTCAAGCCAGATTCAGAAGAGGACATGGAACCGGGGATATCATTGTTGATGTCAGATGGATCCTGGCTGAAAGCCAGGAATACTAGAAAGATGTTTACCTGTGTTTTATTGACTATGCAAAGGCATTCGACTGTGTAGAACATAACAAATTATGGATAACATTGTGAAGAATGGGAATTCCAGAACACTCAGTTGTGCTCATGAGGAACCTGTGCATAGATCAAGAGGCAGTCGTTCGAACAGAACAAGGGGATACTGCGTGTTTTAAAGTCAGGAAATGTGTGCATCAGGGTTGCATCCTTTCACCACACTTATTTAATCTGTATGCTGAGCAAATAATTTGAGAAGCTGGACTATACGAAGAAGAAAGGGGCATCAGGATTGG
This sequence comes from Trichechus manatus latirostris, assembly GCF_000243295.1. Taxonomy (NCBI): domain Eukaryota; kingdom Metazoa; phylum Chordata; class Mammalia; order Sirenia; family Trichechidae; genus Trichechus; species Trichechus manatus. Next base: position 1,036,294 of record NW_004444055.1, on the reverse strand, counting down.
AGGAAGACTCATTAGCAACCTGTGATATGCAGATGACACAACCTTGCTTGCCTAAAGTGAAGAGGACTTGAAGTACTTGCTGATGAAGATCAAAGACTACAGCCTTCAGTACAGATTACACTTCAACATAAGAGAAAACAAAAATCCTCACAACTGGACCAATAAGCAACATCCTGATAAACAGAGAAAAGACTGAAGTTGTCAAGGATTTCATTTTACTTGGATCCACAATCAACATCCATGGAAGCAGCAGTCAAGAAACCGAAGGATACATTGCATTGGGCAAATCTGCTGCAAAAGACCTCTTTAAAGTGTTGAAAAGCAAAGATGTCACCTTGAAGACTAAGGTGTGCCTGACCCAAGCCATGGTGTTTTTAATTGCCTCGTATGCATGAGAAAGCTGGATGATGAATAAGGAAGACAAAAGAAGAACTGATGCCTTTGAATTGTGGTGTTGGCAAAGGATTTTGAATATACAACAGACTACCAAAAGAAAGAACAAATCTGTCTTGGAAGTAGTACAACCAGAATGCTCCTTGGAAGCAAGGATGGCAAGACTTCATCTCACATACTTTGGACATGTTATCAGGAGGGATCAGTCCCTGGAGAAGGACATCATACTTGGCAAAATAGAGGCTCATTGAAAAAGAGGAAGACCCTCAATGAGATGGATTGCCACAGTGGCTGCAACTATGGGCTCAATCATAACAATGATTGTGAGAATGGTGCAGGACCAGGCATTGTTTCATTCTGTTGTACACAGGGTCACTATGAGTCAGAACTGACTCAAGGGCACCTAACAACAGTCCCAGATTCGCTGCAGGACTATTCAAAACATTTTTTCAAGTAACTGTCTTGAAATAAGCTAAATACAGTGTTGTTGTTGTTGTTAGGTACTGTTGAGTCTGTTCCAACTCATAACAACCCTGTGTAAAACAGAGCAAAACACTGCCCAGTCCTGCACCATCCTCACGATCATTGTTATGCTTGCCCGTAGTTGTAGCCACTGTGTCAATCCATCTCATTGAGGGTCTTCTCTTCTTCTCTGACCCTCTACCAAGCATAGTGTCCTTCTCCAGTGACTGATCCCTCCTGATAACATGTCCAAAGTATGTGAGATGAAGTCTCACCATCCTTGCTTCTAAGGAGCATTCTGGCTGTACTTCTTCCAACACAGATTTGTTCATTCTTTTGGCAGTCCACGGTATATTCAGTATTCTTCGCCAACATCATAATTCAAAAGCATCAGTTCTTTGGTTTTCCTAGTTCACTGTCCAGCTGGGATACAATGGTATCCCAGAAATAACTTGCTCCTTTTTCTAGATTCTTCCAAAGACATGAAAAGTTGTGGACAGGAATGCCTAATTGGTTCATTAAAATAACTTTCTTTGTCCCCTGCGAAGCTGGTGTATAATGCAAAGAGGTGGAGGAAGACGAGGGCACTGTGGAAATTTTAAAAGCTATAGAGTGAATGAATAATTTGTATGTTTTTCATTGCAAGGCAGAGACATTATTTTGTTTGCTTTGACAACAAGCCTTTTCGAAGTGGGTTCATACTTCAGGTTGATTTTATTTGGTCCAAATTGGGTCTTTAAAATTGTATAGGGTCTGATTTCTCAAATTGGAAATAAGTGTGCCCATCCACAAATGGCATGATAAAGAATTCCCACAGCCTCCTTTGAAGCTCCCTCATCCTAATATTTGAAAATAAAATCATATTTTATGGAAGTTGAAAACTCCATCTTAAAATTTCTTAGTATCAATTTTTATTAGACTTCCGAAAAATAAACCTATCATGGACCTTGAGGCACAGAGACAGAACGTGAATACAAACACCATTTGCTAAATATTCGTGCCATTTGTCCCTGCATGCACTCTACTCAACAAGTTGGTCTGAAATGCAATTTTGAAACTCAGAATCCTCTGGCAGAGAAGCCAAGGTAGCGGCAGAAGAAGCGCGCCAAGTCCGAATGACCCCTTTAAGAGCCAATCATTATGCGAGAATCTGCATAATGATGTATATCCTGCACAAAATAGACACTGACGTATTTCTCTTGCTGTTCCCTGCCAATCAAGAATGCTGCTATTTGTCATGCACTAAAGATAAGAGGAGAGGATAGCAAAGTGCATTGCAGTTACCTGGGCAATTTTTATAAATAACCAGTAGAAGTGGCCATTTGGAAAGGCTTTCTACTTGTATGTTGGTGCACTATGCAGCTGCTTGGTGTTGGTATGGCTTTGAGCTTCACTAGCAGATGGGACTCAGGGTCCAGGCCAAGGCATATGGAAACTCAAACCCCTATTACCTTAAGTTGAACATCTTCACTTAAAAAAAAACAATTTTTTTTTATACTAGGATTTTGTATGAAATTAATTAAAAAAAAAAGAGTATATCAACTAATGCACAATAGCCATAAAAGGTATAGGGACTCTGTGAGTTATGAACAGTGACTTAGGGATTGCCTCATACATAAGAATGGCAAGTGGCCAACTGGTAAAGTATTCATAACAGTCACCAAGTACCCTGATCCAGCATCAACATTCATTGACCCATAGGGGTAATCCCTGATTCAAAGTCTCTTTACTGCTTCAGTTCTTCCCTATCGGAGACATCATTAACTCATGATGAAGCCAGAAAGATATGTAGGAGGTTGATCATGAAGGGTCTTATAAGCCAAGGTAGAAGGATGGACTTTATCTTCGAAGTCATGAAGTGCCCTAGATTGGGTTTCAGCAGATTTGTGTTTTAGAAAGATCATTGTGATCACCGGGTGGGAAAACTAATTGGAGACTGGCAAAACTGAAGATGGAGAGACCAAATATGGTGCTATTGCTTTTCTCTTTTGTCTTATTTGTCATCCATAGAAAAAAAAAAGTATCCCTATGATGGAGGATAAGGGTAAGTAAGCATAATTCAGGGTATGGTATATTTAAAGGGTTAGTAAGAACAAATACGAATGCCAACGGAGCACATGGAAATTTTTTAAAAGCCATTTATTCATTCATTCACATATTCAGTTCATTTAATTGATTCAACAAAAATTTAAGTGCGTACTATATGCCTGGCATTATTTTAGATGCTGGAGACAAAAGCCACTGCCTCATGGAGCTTGCATTCTAGAATGGGAGGGGCAGACAATAAACAAATAAATAAAATCTATAGTATGTTAGTGATGATAAAGATTAAGAAGAGAAATAAAAGAGGGATGGGGCATTGCAAAGGATGGCAGTGGAGACTGGAATGAAAACAAAACAAAACAAAACATCTTCTAAAAAGAAAAAAAAAAAAAGGAAGGATGGCTAGGGAACTTCTAACCAAGAAGGTAAAATTTCAGCAAAGACCCAATGGAGGTGATATGAGTGACTTTATTGTGTAGACATCTAGGGAAGAGCATTCCAGGTAGTAAGAACAGCAGGAACAAAGATCCCAGAAAGCATCAGAACTGGAAGGATCAAGGAAGAGCAAAGAAGCCAAGCTGGAGTTGCATGAGCAAGGCAAAAAAATGGTAGCAGATAAGCACAGAGAGGTTGGCAGGGAGGGAGAATGGCCACAGAGTAAGCAATGTAAGCATTTTGGCTTTAATCTGAGTGAGACGGCAGCAATCAGAGGGTTTCAAGTAGAGGAGAGACAATCTAATTTATAATTTAACAGAATCTCTCTGGCTGCTGGGTTGGAAATTGACTTTGGTGGACCAAAGTAAGGCAGAGAAACAAATTAGGAGGCAATTGCTAAGAGGTGGTGGTGCCTTGGACCAGGGTGGTAGGAGCAAACAACAACAACAACAAAAAAAAAAAGAGAAATAGGCAGTAGAATTGTGGATGTATGTTAAAGCTATGGCTGACAGGATATGCTAAAGAATTGGATTCAGGGTGAGAGGAAAGAGGAGTCCGGAATGGAAAAACAGTGTTCTCATTCACTGAAATGGGGAAGACAGCAGGAGGTCCAGGTTAGGTGGTGGTGGTGGTGGTGGAGAGGGTGTAGGAATCAGAAATTTAATTTGGGACATGTTAAATTTGAGATGTCTATCAGACAAGAGGAGCCTGGTTGGTGCAGTGGTTAAGCCTTTGGATGTTAACCACAAGGTCTGCAGTTTGAAAACCATCAGCTGCTCCTTGGAAACCCCATGGGGCAGTTCTACTCTGTCCTTTAGGGTCTCTATGAGTCAGAATCAACTCGATGGCAATGAGTTTGGTTTGATTTGCTTTTATCAGACAAGAAGGCATTGTGTATACTTTTCTGGAGTCTAGCAGAGACGTCTGAGCTGGAGTTATAAATTTGGGAAATCTCAGTGTGTAGGAGGTATTTAAAGTCACAGACTGGATGAAATCACTAAGAGAGAGGGTAAAGCCATAGAAGAAAGAAGTGAAAATGGACCTAAATAAAGTTCTGGTGCTATCAACATCTAAACCTCGTGATAATTTCCAGAAAACTTTTTATCAGGAGCTCCATAAGTTTATTTCCTCAACTGTCTCATCTTCCTACAATTAATTTTTGTTCCAATGCAACATTATTGTTTTCTACTGATTTAAAATACAAGTGAATAGTATTTTAGCTATGTATTTGGTTTAAATAAAATTCATGGGTAACCTAGGAACCTAATTCACATTTTTCAACAATGTTTCTATGGGAACATCTATTCTGAACTCCAAATACGTGGCTTTCAAATTACCTTTGGAACATTACCAGTTTCAATTTGGAAACTGCCTGTAATGCCAATGGAGAAAAGGACATACATTTCCATTATTATTTATATCTTTCCATTTGTTACAATATCCTTCATATTCCTCATTCATATTTATAATACAACCAAAACGCTCGTTTCTTTGAGTTATAATATACTATACTATTAAAATTTTTACTTTCAAGTATTTTTCTTTTTTCATTTTATAATCTTCCTCTCCCTCGGCCTTTGTCCACCCTCATTCCCACTCCCACTGTCCCACTGATGTTCACTTCCAAACCCTGATTGCCGTCAAGTCGATTCTGACTCATAGCAACCCTATAGGACAGAGTAGAACTGCCCCATAGGATTTCCAAGGAGTGGCTGGTAGATTTGAACTGCAGACCTTTTGGTTAACAGCTTAACACTTAACCACTGTGCCACCACTGTGCACACTAGGTACTATCTAATTTTACTGATAAAATAATTGCTATTTTAAGTGATGCCTACATATTTCTATGTGTTATGGAAATGTATATACTTCTCCCATTACATGTCTTACTTAACCTCAAATTAGTACCAGAGCAGACTTGATTGGTTTAGTCCTTGGAGGGAAGACTCTGGTTTTTTATCGTCATGAGTCTCAGATTGTTCATGGCTGTGGGCGGTGGGGAGGGGAGGGAGAAAAGAAGATGAGTAGCCATTGAGGTGATGGAAATGGAATAAAATGCAACATAATCTCTGTTTCTCATCCTATGTTGAAGTTTCTGGAACGCCTCAGAGATGCTTCCTCATTTCCTCTGAGTCCTTTTACATAAAGACTAAATTGTATTGTTCACTAGTCTCTTCATGTTTAAACCAATTTCCTTTTAAAACTCCTTTTCATTGCTTATTTCAGAGATTCCTTCTCTGATTGCCACTGGGACATTTTGCATGAGATAGCCACTCTAATCAAGAGAAACACCCGGATTAGCTTTTTTTGTAAACCAGAGTCATGTCTTTCTCTCATGCTGTTAAAATTAATCTCTTTGAAAAACATTGGGTTTTAGTATTTCCAAGGCATGTCTTCAGGTCCTTTTAGTTACACCATTCACTGAGTTAATCTTTAGATAGGGTGAAATGTCATCAATTATACTCAAGGATTTCACAACCACTTTTATTTGTTTGAGTCCAGCAGTTTTCCTCCTAACTGGGGTAAATGATCACTAGGTCCCACAGTAAAATTCTTTGGCTCTACCGAACTGGAAAGCTTTGATTTCAATTTGCACTTCTGATCCACATTTTCATTGCCATCATTCTTTCATATTTTCTGAAGTAATTGAAAAAATATTGCATAGAGGTATTATTCTGGTGAATAGAAAGAACATCAGACAAGGCATCTGGAGATCAGGGATGTAGCCCCATGCATAGATATCCTCTTTATGTTTCAGTCTAAAAGGCTCTGCATTGCCTTCTCTACTCCTGTTATTTTGTAGGTTACATGAGGCAATACAATCTCAGACTCTCAGACTTGAATGAGCCCTAAAAGGGGCTTCATCTCAATCTCTATGGTAAGATCCCTTTTACAACATCTTTCATTAGTTGTCATCCTTCTTTGATCAAATATGTTTGGATATGAAAACTCCATTCAGCTAATGGAAAACAATAATTGCTAATTACTCATTATTCTGAGGGGAAAAAACTCAACCCAAGATTGCTCCTCATAATGCACTTAGGAATCTTTGAGAAAACAACCACCAACATAACAGGATATTGTTTTTATTGATTGAAATTCACCACAGATGATAGTAATTTGGGGAAGATTTGGGTATCTTTCTCCCCAGAGAAAGTTTAGCTTTTTACCATGTGGAATTGGGGTTTGTTGGCTATTTTTCATTATTTGACACATTTATCTTTTTATAAATCTGTGACAATCACATAGAAATAGGAGTGCCCCTTATAAAAATGGAAATTGGCAGGTGAGTAAGGAATTGTTGGTGAAAATGAAAAAAAAAAGAAGAAGAGGGAGAAGGAGGTAACAAAGGAAGAGAGAGAGAGGAAAAGATGAGGAGAAGAGAAAGATGTGCAAAAGAAAAGGAGGGAAAGAAAACAGGAAACAGGAATATAAAGCAAAGCAAAATCTCTGTTACATGCCAAGATGGTCCCTTCCATCAATGTTGAAATGAGAAGCACGTGGAGGTATAGTTCTCTATTTGACTCTGGTTTGAGTGACCAAAGAGATATCATGCCTCTCTGCTTATATTTGCAAAAATTTTTCTTGCCAGGTTGCTCAACCTTGACCTTCGTGAGTGCGCATCTCTTCTCCTTTTGTATAACAAGAAGGGAGCTGAGAGATTCTAATCTACTCAGTCTACCGATTTAAAGTTAACCTTATCTAGCATGTAGCATGAAATTGGCTACAATGAAAAGTAGTCATATTTTATGTGATAAAAATGCTAAGACATTTATTTGAAAATCAAATACACATGCTCGGGGAAATCCTGTACGTTTTTAGGGGTTCTGTTGCTAGACGGAATTATTAAACAGTATATCACTCTGACATAAAAGGAACTGGTTGTGTTTTTGACAACAGAACATTGATGGGCATGTTACTGGTATTGATCATTTGTAAGGTACTGACCACTTCTCTTTTCTGTAAACCTTTGTGGGTGGAAGGGCTGCCACACATTTTTTGTGCCTTGCTTTTCTGGGTAAGTCTCAGGCAGAGAAGTTACCTTTTCCTGATCATAATCATTTAGTTATGGCTTGTGTTATCTGGTGCTATACCCATTCATCCATCCATCTATCCACATTCATCCATCTATATTTACTTTCTTCTCATTTCTTTTCATGAAAGACTATAATTTCTTTGATGCCCCAAGATTGCTGAGATCTGGCCCTTCGGTGATTTAGCTAATGATCCAACAAGGATATTTTGTTTCTTCTCTCTTCTATTATAAATCGTCACTTTATAGTTCAAATTTTTGAGGAAAGCATTGTTCCTCCTGATTTTTTTTTTTTTAAAAAGCAATCCGGCATAAGAGGATCATTCTGAAAATACATATGAGAAAACATGTTTTATCAATCTTATTGTATCCATACCCAAAAAAGCAAATTGCTGTTGAGTCGATTCTGACTCATAGCGACCCTATGGGACAGAGTAGGACTTCCCCATAGGGTTTCCAACCAGTGGCTGGTGGATTCAAGCTGCCAACATTTTGGTTAGCTGCTGAGCTCTTAAACATTGCGCCACCAGAGCTATGATAATCTTATACTTACCTAGCAAACTCTGCTGGTGAGCTGTGTGTTCTAAGACTTCATGAAGGAAGGAGGAATCAAGAGTTAATGAAACCACTATTAGAGGGGCTAGGTGTCTATAAATGTAATTACAACTGATACTCATGGTAGTCTTGTGAGGTACACTTACCCTTTGAGGTTAAGGAATTTTGTTAGGGTGTCACGCCAAATCAAATGTGGAGTTAGGAGTTGATTTCAAATCTACCTGATTCCAAACCAGGGCTATGAACTGATTCGTTCAGGTTCGAACCTCTGCTGAGAATTTGCATTTCCAACAAGTTCACAAGAAGTTATACATAAGAATCACCTGGTGATCTTATTAAAAATGCAGATTCTGATCCAGTATATCTGAGATGTAAATGCAAATTATTAGCAGGGCACTCGTTAGAAATGCAAATTCTCAGCAGGTGTTCAAAACAGAACGAACCAGTTCCAAGCCCTTTTCCAAACTGTGACCTCTCTACTGCCCTGTTTCCTGTGATCTAATCTTATGTCCCCATTATTTTCAGATATCATACCTTTAGTCACATCCTTATCTCTAAGGATATGTATAAAGCCATAACCTATATCTATATCTACAAAGCCATAATCCATCATTATCTAACCTGAGAATTTTTTACTTATTGGTACAGGGTCAAGTTTTATTCATGCCACTTTCAAACTCTGAACATAGTCCAAGAACTTAATCTACAGCAATCCATTAAAATCCTGTGTTGTCTTCTACTCTTTAGCATTTGCAAACTCCTGGATGCCTTACATTCTTATATCGCAACCAAAATCACTGATCCACACTGGCCTCTCCCCATCCTGAGGGCATTTTAAGGTCTTTTTAGATTCTAGGCGTGCTTACTTATAAAGGCTGTAGCCCATAATAATATCAAACATAATAAATTTTACTCATGTTGTTGTTGTCCTTAGTTGCTGTCAAATTGATTCCAACTCATATGCCATGTTAATCGTATTTTATAAAGACCTCTGCTTGCTACTATCCTGGTTCAAGCACCAACAACTCCTGCCTAGATTACTGCAGTAGCCTTCTATCTGGTCTCCCTTTTTCTACTTTTTTCTCCTCCCCTACTGTCAAGCCCTGGTGGCATAACATTTAAGCACTCAGGGGCTAACTGAAAGATTGGCAGCTTGACCCCACCCAGCCACTACACAGGAGAAAGGCCTGGTGATCCTCTGTAAAAATTATAGCCAAGAAAACACTATGGGTAGTTTCACTCTGTCACGTGGGGTCACTATGAGTCCAGATCGACTCAATGGCTCCTAGTAACAACAATAACAACAACTGTCAATGGTTAAGTCTTGGCTGCTAACTGAAAGGTTGGTGGTTCAAGTTCACCCACAGGTGCCCTAGAAGAAAGGCCTGGCAATCTACTTCTGAAAAATCAGCTATTATAAACCATGAGTCAGAATCGACTTGATGGCAACTGGTTTCTTTTTTTTTTTTTTTTTTGGTTAGTTGGTTGTTTTTACCATCTGTTATCAATCCAGCTGACAAAGTGGTCCTTTTAAAACCCTAAGTCAGGTCGTGCCACTACTCTGTTCAGAACCCTCTAGTGGCTCCCTCTATAATTCAGAGTAAAAATCAAAGCTCTTTCAATTGCCTGGAAGGCCCTCCACTATGTAGCCTCTTGTCTTCTAATCTCATTTCCTGTGGCTCCTTCCTTTTTGCACTTACTACAGCACTTCAGGCTTGTTCTTGCATCTGGGTCTTTGCCCCTGTTTTACTCTCTCCTTGGAACTCTTTTCCATCAAATATTTGCATGGCTAATTCACTCACCTCTTTGAAGCCTCTACTCAGCAAAGCCTTGGTGTCTGGCACATGGGGGCACTCTGAATGAATGAATTCTATGAGACCAGAAGTGAGTTGCAGTTGACCAGTTGACTAGTTGACATAATGTTAAGTTTTATACACATTTAAACATTTATTACTATTTTGCTATTTTCCTTTCATATTTGGAAGCCACTTAATTGTTTTCAACTTTCAGGCATTTTCATCGGCCCTTGAAAAGTTCATAGAGCCCAGCCACTGTGTTTCTAGTGTCTTGTGAGTAAATGGCCTGCATTCCATTCCTCTCTCTTCTGTGCTGTTCACAGTGGCAATACATGGGACTTTTTCGTCCTTTACAGAGCTCCTGGGGACAGCAGTCCTTTATCTTCCACTCTGCTCTTCTGAAGGGAATTAGTCACGTGTTTTCCATCTCCCCTCTTTCTCCATTTCTGTAAGAGGGACGACTAGAGAGAAAGCTAAGGGCACTTACATGATAACGATTTCAGACACAAGCAGAGAGAATGAAGTGTATGCTGGTGAGAGCTGGCAGAGAATGTGCTCTCTTGAACCTCTCTGACAAGATCCCCTTACGCTGTGTTTTGGGCTAGCAACTCTGAAAGAGCTTGTACGTGGGAGTAAAGAGTGAGGTGAAATGAAGGAAAGCCACCACAATTGGGTCCTTTTGGGGGAAATGAAGACTAGTTGTGCATGTGTGTGTGGGTTTGTGTGTATATAAAAAATTAAGCTGATTGTAAGTTAAGCACCTTTTCATCCTTCTCAGCAATTTATTTGATGAGGTCAGAAAAGCTAAGTTGAAACAGAACTTCAAAAACACTCTCAGGCTTTTATAGTTAATAGAAAGAGTAGAATATAATTATTTAGAGTTATTTAGAGCAGAATATAATTTTGTCACTTAGGTGACAAAGATAACTGACCTAATGAAAATATCTTTGGTTCATGTTGAATGACGACTAGCCTGTTTTCTTCTTTGTAAAATCAGATACACATATACTTTCAAAACAAAATTTCCTGTGCAATAGAGAGTGCATACGAATAATTAAGGAAGAATGGAATACAGAACATATTGCTCTGACCTAGTGCCAATTATCTTAAGATCTCCAGGTTCTTTATAAGTTGCACTGCTCACATCATACCCGGATAGGTTGCTAAGTGGCATTGCCTTCAGTTATCAGGTGGTGGATCTGAAAGACTGGGGTCAAATGGTTTGGACTAGGATGCAAGATTAAGATTGTCATTTGGAGGAGAACGTGTAACTACAAACTCCCTGAGTGCACCGTAACCTCAAGTTTGAGTCCTACTTTTCTGATACCAAATGGGTTGATACATTCAAATCAATTTATTAGTTCTGTTCCTCTCTGTTCCACTTCTGTTCTAACACCAGCTGTACATGCGGCACTTCTTCCTCTGACTCTAACCACCGGAGCCAGGTCAAGTCTCAAGTTAAAGGGCATAGTCTGCAAGACTACCAAGTCTGCCCAAAACTTCAGATGTAAGCTGTAAACTTGGGAGCCCCCAGCCCTGCCTCAATTTCTGACCTGCTGGCTACAAATTTGGGAGTTTCCTCTACCCACTCAGGATGCCAGCCGTAACCTCAGGAGTCCCTAAAGCCTCCCTCACTCGTGACCTGCTGGCTTCCAGTACTCCCTTGGGTTTAATAATTCACTAGAATGACTCACAAGACTCATGAAAGTGCTATATTTAGAATTACAGTTTTATTATAGCAAAAAAGATACAAATAATGAAATACATAGGGTGAGGTCTGGGAGGGTTCCCGGTGTAAAGCTTCCATGTCCCAAAAAGGGAAATGTTACCCTCCCATGTGCATTGATGTCTTTCACTAACCAGGACGCCCATGGAGCTTCTGTGTCCAGCACCTTTATTGTGGCCCCATTAGATTAAACTCAACCTTCAACCTCCCCGCCCTTCAGGTCATGTGGTCGGTCTTTCTGGCCTGGTCAGCTCGCACCCATGAGGCACTTCATTACCATAAACCCTCAGGTGTGGTTTGGAGGCATCATCAAACTCAACAAAGACACTTCAATCACTGGAGAATTTCCAAGGTTTTAGAGGTTATCTCTCAGGAATCAAGGACAAAGACTAAATTCTTTTGGTATTAAACTCTAACTCACACCACTCATCTTATGGTGTGTGCTGGGAATGAACTGAGAAGGATGGATTCATTTCCCCAAACAAGTGGATGAAAGCCAACAAAAAAGGCAAGAAACTAATAATCTACATAAATGTGACCTCTTAAGCATCTGAATTATTTCCAATATGAGCAGGTACTTTGATCATAATATCATCAATTGGAGGGGAAGATGGTAAGAATGAGCATTATTATTTTAAAATTTCAATGGCTAAAGGATCTTCACTAAGTGAGGCACCTGGTAAAGCATATACCCACCCTGCCAACCCTTATGGTAAAGTGATCTGTAGATTGCTTCCTCTTTTGGTCTCTGCATTCATTTTTGATATTCACTATTTATTGACTGCCCCCATTATGGTGATAGGTATGAGGGTGGGGAAGGGCACCATATAAAGATGCATGACAAAATTCTAATCCTTTAAGTGCTTTCAATCTAATTTAAGAAAAGGGCATATACACCCAAAAAATCATTCTGTCCCCTTTTCCATTCCTCTCCTTCTTCCTCCTCTCCCTACAACTTGATCTCCACCTTTTCCCCTGAAGATCTCAAAGATTGTAAAGTACATTTAGCTTAATCATTCTGATTCACCATTACTCATCAAGGGCCATAGACTGGTTAGAAGGTGTGTTCTTTTTCATTCTAGGCCATTTCCAATAACACAGCCTATTACAACATGTTTACTGACAAACCCAGAATGACAGGAGAAGCCTGAGACTCACTCTTTGCTTGTATCAACATATCAGCCAAGAATTTTAGTTTTCATTCATAATTTGCTTCAGAATTGTTGTTGAGCCTTGTGTTCATTTCCATCTCTTCCTAAAAGTCAGTTATTTTACAAGAATGTAACTGATGTAAGTAGCTGGAAGGAAGGAACATTTAGGAAGGGACATGAATATACATATACCTGAAAGAGCAAGGGGTGGGAGCAAATCTAGTTGCTAACCTGGCCCAGAGCCATGTGTAGGCAAACATGTAGTCATTATTTTTCCCTGACTGGCTTAGTTACTGAAGAGGAACAACTACTTATAAGACATGTGGGCTGGTGGTGGAAGAGGCTGCATAGGCCGGGCTCACTATTATTTACTCCCCATTGCTAACCGCCACATTGTCTTGTGATTTTTCCCTCGGGTTCCAGTCTCTATGAAAAGGTTTAAGATTAACCGATGTTCCTCCCTGGAGGGTGGAAAACAAGTGATAATGATCTAAGAATGAAAAATCAAACAAAGCACCCATCTTGTGACAAGAAAAAGCAGGATGTCACCAGATAAGCCCCAAGGATGTCACCAGATAACCTCTAAGAAAACCAGTAGAAGGTTAACCTAAGACATCATCACCTCAAGGGCAAACTACCACAAAAGATCCATAATCCTGTCCCTATAAAAGACTTCAGCCGATCTCCAGTGGGGGAGATGGGTTTTTTGGAGGAATCTATTCCCCTCTGTCTCTTGTATATCCATATATAATAAACATCTTGCTGCTCACCTCACCACTGTCTCAGAATTGGCTATTGCGGCAGGTGGCTCCAATCCGCGTTATTGCGGTAACAGTGGCACACTCTACATCTAACAACACAATTCTTTCTGGTGAGTGCAAGGGCAAGCTGCCTGCCATTGATCTCTCTCAGGCACTGGAAGGCAAATCTGATAATTACTTTAAAGTTTGTTTCTGAGATTAGAGTTCCCTGATTGGGTAATGTTTACTGAACTCCCACATACCAGGCTCTGTCAAGGTTTTTTCACGTTTATTCTGATTCTGATAATAATACCTAAAAAAATACATTTTTAGGTTGAATCATATGTTGTATTTTATGAACATCAAAAAAAGACTATCAACATATGGTTCAACCTAATATCCCCATTTTTAACGACAAAAACAGGCTCAAGAAGGCTAAGTAACTCCCAGCTAGTAAGTACCATGGGATAGCATTTGAAATCAGCTCTCTCCGACACCAAAAGCCAGAACACCAAGTCCTGGATGTGTTCTCACATACTTGCTCTGTTCTCTATATACTGCCCACCCCCATCCCCACCCCTCTAGTGGCTCTCAAACTTCAAGGTGCAGAGCTTGTTAAAAAAAAAACCTCAGACCTCAGAGCTTCTGATTTAGTAAGGCTGGAATGGAGTCAGAGATTTTGAAATTGTAACAAATTTCCAGGTGATGTTGCTAGTCCAGGGACCACACCTTAGGAATTACTGTGTTAAATGAATTAAAAATGGAGCCCTGGTGGCGCAGTGGTTAAGTGTTTGGCTTCTAACCAAAATGTTGGCAGTTTGAATCCACCAGCGGCTCCTTGAAGACCATATGGGGCAGTTCTACTCTGTCCTATAGGGTCACTATGAGTCGGAATTGACACAATGGCAAGGCATTTTTTTTGGGGGGGTTGATAAAAAGGCATCAGCAGTTAAGTGGACAATGCCCCTAAGGCTTGTCTTTATTGAAACTTAAGCCTAATAAAGCTTCTTGTAACTGCCTAGCTTTCCTGTAAATTAGACCACCTTTGTTAGCCAATGAGATCCTGCCACTGCTTCAATAGTAAACTGTGTAAGTCAATCAGAAATAAGCTTCTTTTGCTTCATGCTTTGTCAATAAAAGCCAGTCACTGCCCATACTCAGAGGAGTACGTTTCCACTTCTGGTTTGTTGCTGCCCGATTCCTGAATCTTTTGTCTGAATTAACCTCCCCCAATACATTAATTTTGCTGTGAGTCAGTTTCTATTGACAACTGGTATAGAGAGACAATGACCTCAATGATCAACCTTTAAGACTTCTCTTTTTTACTTTTGGTTCTCAAACAGCACCAAAAATCTAGATTTCCATAAGAAAATATTTTTCAAATCTGATATTGTCATTTTCACTTATCTCCAGTTTATATTTCCTTGTACATAATGCATAAAATTGAAACTTCATCACCTTAATTTTTAAAGAGCTCTCAAGTAATACAAGTATAAGATAATTCAAGAAAACATTACTTTATAAAGGCCCGTTGCCTTCAAGTCAGTTCCGACTCATAGTGACCCTATGAGATAGAGTAGAACTGGCCCACAGGGTTTCCAAGGAGCAGCTGGTGGACTTGAACTGCCAACCTTTTGGTTAGCAGCCAAGCTCTTAACCACTGAGCCACCAGGGCTCCTTACTTTATAGAGTAAGTAATAACAAAAGTCTAAAACGTAAAGTGTTGTAAGTTGAGGGGAAGGGAGCAAATGAAAGATGGTGGATGGCTGGGATAATGCAGTGAAGATTCATACTTCTAGTTTGCTGTTACACTGGCATCTACATGTCATTTCTGCTACTGAGATTCTGTGAGCCAAAAACTAGCCAGGAATGATTATATTTTCACTTCACAGATAAGGAAACAGATTCAGAAAAGTAAAATGATTTGCCCAAGGTGACACGACTGGCCCATGGCAGAACTCAGTTATGGGACCAGTGCAAACTTCGGTATGGGGCCAGTTGGGGAAGAGAGCACAGGAGATGGGGACACATATACGTTTTGGCCTAGGATATTGTTGTTGTTAGCTGCTGTTGAGTTGGCCTGACATATGGTGACCTCATGTACAATGGCACAAAATGCTGCCTGGTTCCACCACATGCCGATGATCAGTTGGATGCCTGTGGATCAGACAATGTTTTGTTGGAACTTTCAGTCTATCGAAAAAGACCAACAAATAATTGTATAAATAATAAACTGTGATAAAAGCATCAAAGGAAAATGCATTGTGCAATGAAGTGTCATAAAGAAAAAATAAATTGTACCTAGTCTGCAGGTGGAGTTCAAGCAGGGCTTCTCCACTGAAGTGGCATTTAAACTGAGGTCCAAAAGATGAAATTGACTAAATGGTAAATGGGAAAAAGAGAGCTCTAGACAGGGGGAACAGCATGTGCAAAGTCCTGGAAGGGGCAAGAGAGAACTTCACATTCAAGGAATTCATAAGAGGCCCATATATTTGGAAGTTAGTAAGCAAGGGGAAGAGGGACATCAGGTAAAGTTGTAAGAGTAGGTGGGAACAGAATCATGCAGAGTCTTATGGGCCCCAGTAAGGATTTTGTTCTTTTGAATCTTTAGGGTTAGAAAAGATTGGAAGTGGGATATCTGTTAGGAGGCTTCTAAAGTTATCCACATGAGAAATGTGGTGGCTTTGATTATGGTGGTGGGAGTGGAGCTTTAAGATAGATACTTATGGGCAGAATTGTTAAAGTTTGTGAATCATTGACTAGGTATAAGATGTGAAGGTGGGGATGATCAACTTGATTTCCTGGTTTCTGGCTGAAGTACTTGTTCAGGGTGGTGTCATTTACTCTTACAAGAAAAACATTTGAAGGGGAAGCTTATTTGTTCTGGCTTCTAGATATTGATTTTGAGATGCCTGTAAAACATCCAAGTAAAAATATCTGGTAGACAGTTCAATATTTAGATTTGAACTAGACAAAAAGTATGAGAGCTGATGTTTTTTAGAGGATATTTGAAACCATAGGAATAAATGAGATACCCAGAGACAGAAGTTCACAGCAAGCCAACTGGACTGGACTAATGGTGTATCCAGTGCATAGTCAATGCATGTGTGTTGGGATGGTGGTGGTGGCTAGGGTTGAGGGTGGGAGTTGTGTAAGTGAGCAGGGTGAAGGTGGAAAAGGCTGTATAGGCCTGGCTCACTATTATTTACTCCCGATTGCTAACTGCCACATTGTCTCATGACCTTGTTTTTCCCTCCAGTTTCAGTCTCTACAAAAGGTTTAAGATTAACCGATGTTCCTCCTTGCAGGGTGGAAAACAAGAGATAATGATCTAGGAATGGCAAACCGAACAAAACACCCATCTTGGGACAAGAAAAGCAAGATGTCGTCAGATAACCCCCAAGAAAAGATTAAGTCATCTGGGATGTGACCGCCTCAAGGTGGTCCCTATAAAAGCCTGTCCCTATAAAAGCCTTCAGCTGATCTCCAGTGGGGGAGACGAGTATTTTTTTGAGGAATCTATTCCCCTGTCTCCTATATATTGATACATAATAAACCTCTTGCTGCTCGACTCACCCCGTCTCAGAATTGGCTATTGCGGCCGGCGGCTCCAATCTGCTTTATTGTGGTAACAAATTTAGTGGCCTGTACGGGGAGCTTCAGCTGCTTGAGATGCAGCCGCCCTGGGGCAGGGCCTGGGGCTGATAGACAACTGTCCCTAAGAGCGGCTGCGAGAGGTTTCATTTGCCTCTAGGGAGACTATTGGCCAGACCTGGGTCTGTCAAGGCACCGCTGGTCCCCAACTGTGCCAAAAGAGGTGAGTGAAAGAAAAGCAAGACCTGAATAGGAGGGATCCCGAAGTGAGTCTGCGATTCCTCTCCCTGTTGTGCTCAGGGCCAGGGTGGATAGGGCAGGCCCGAGGTTTCCGGAATGTGACCTGAGCCCTTGGTTTCTGAGGCAAGAGGTGCCTCAGATGACTGATCCTCGTGAGTAGGGTCACAAGAAGGAACAACTGGTGACTCTAGAGTCCTGATTCCAGGTGTGTGAGTGCTTGTAAGTGAGTCTGGGAGGTTGAGATTCTCTAAGATCACCTCTGTTGGCAGGCAGGACCATCTGAGACGTTGAAGGGTTCGAGAGCACCTCCATCAGCTTGCAGAATTTATTCATTTACTGTGGTTTTGTGTCTGTCCTGTCCATTGTCTGTGTGTAACTAGCATTATACCGTCTACTTGGGCGCCCTGATTCGACTGTTAGGGAAAGTGAAAATATCCCAGGTGAGACTGGTTCTTGAGACAGCCATAGTATCTTAAGACTATGTTCATGAGTTAACTGATCTGGATGCTGAGAGCCTTGAAAATGCCAGAATGGTCAATATAATCTTTAGAGGACAAAGTGCCCCCGCTATCAAGAGAAAGCTTCAGAAAGAAGGAAACCAAAAGCTTGAAACTTATCACTTAACATCTTTGTTAAATGAGCCTGGATTTACCCCCCACTACTGATTCACTGGTTTGGGGTTCATATTTAAAAACACTATAAACTGAGTATACTAGAAGTAACTTGGAATTTCGGTGACCACTTTGGGAAAATGAGCTTTCATTTGTGTTGTCCGTTTTTTCCTTTAGGGAACTTTGCTTGATGCTCAGGTTTTGTCAAACGGTCTAATATTCCTGCATCTGAGGCTCCAGCAAGTTAATACATTTTATCTAGAACCTGTTTTTTCCATTGAATTGAGTCGATCTTACCAAAAAATATTGCTATGTACACTTTAAGAAACTAGGATCCACATATCCTTTTTGTGTGGTACTGTCTGGTGAGTTTATGTGGTCTTTCTGTCTCCTTTTGTCCTGAAAGAGCTTTGGTATTTACTGGGTAGCTAGCCTTTGAAAATGCCTCCATTGACTTAAACATATGTAAAGAGTTAAGAGAGTGAGGGTGGGGCCTCCTCAGCCCCCAGCCCCCAGTCTCCAAGGTTGTAGCTCAAGGGAAGCTTTTGAAAGACTCTTTCTAGCTGGGTGGAGACTCTTTTAAGACAAAACATAAGAAAATTCCTGCTTTGCTATAGTTATCAGAAATTGAGTGGATCCTGATAATAGAACTGTAAACAAGTTCTTTCTATTATAGGGGAACTCTAAGAAGTCAAAGAATAGAAATCACAATAAGACACACCTAAAATGGCCTGGAAAAATGTTTCCAGCAGTAGTCAGAGGCTTAAAGTTATATCCATATCAATGAACTGGTCAATTGAACAGAGACTTTGTGATTTCCAAAATATGAGAAATAGTAAAAGTTGAATAAAAACTTGGAATGTTTAAACAGACTTTCTTTCAACAACAGTTTTGTTTTATGGTATACAGACTTAAAATAATTCCCAAAAAATTTTAGGTAACTTATTGATGTTAAATTGAGTTGATAGATATTTGTCATAATTTAAGCTTATATACTTTGGGTTTTTATGCCATGAGAGAAAGGATAGACAGATGTATATATTTAAGTCTGCTATTAAGTGTTCATTTTTGCCATTTAAAGGGATGCACTGTAAGAGGTATGCAATAAAGACAACGTTTAAGAGGTTTATTGAAAAAGAATTTTGTTGACTATTGTTTAATTTATGAGATTTTTAGGAGTTTTAATGTTAAGTAGCATATAAAACAAAGAATTGGGTTTCTCACTGTTAAAATAACAAAATACTCAGTCTGAGGTTTTGCAAAATGTACTGCTGTTGAGGCACATGAAAAGCAGTTACTGATGCTGCTTATGCATAAACAAACACCTATTATTGGGGGAGGCCAATCTATCACAGCCAAATCTCCTCTAGGCTGCATTCTAACAAACTGGAAGAGGTATAGCTATGAGCCTATGACAAGAAAGAAAATGATATGCTTATGTAACAATATATGGCCCCAATGCCAGCTGGGAAACTAAAAACATTGGCTCCAAAATGGGTCTTTGGCTTACAGCATGGTTTTTCAGCTTGACTTATTTTGTAGGAAAAAATGGGACCAAGTTCCCTATATTCAAGCTTTCATGTCTCTTTACCAAACTTTAAATCCCTCTAAAGAGGTTCTTTTCCAGGGAAAGCTGAAGGCAAAAGTGCTTCCAGAATCCTCAGAGGAGGGTTCCCTCTTAAAAGGAGTGGCCGCGATAACTGCTTGGGCTCCCCCCACCATATAAGGAAGGTGCAGTAGAAGCGGACAGCTCGGGTCGAGGAACAACGGCAGAGTCCCCCACAGAAACGGCCAAACCTGATTCTTTTCCAGCCAGGTTGAGAGGAACTGAGGAAGGAAAGGGAGGGAATCTGGAAGTAAAAGTTCGACTTCATCGGGTATGGTCTCCCCACTACACACACCTGTCAGGGTACTGTTTTCAGTGAGGGTACTGCCGGGGCTTGGGCAGGGCAATTTCCTCTGAGAAAAATTCCATCAAAAGGAGGAACAATGTTAGTACATACTCCTTTCTGTACCTCTGACTTGTATAATTGGAAGAATCACAATCCCCCTTATCGGAGTAACCCAAATAGGATGGCAGAGTTGTTCCTTTCCATTTTCTACAGATCCCACCTGAAAATGCATGCGCCTTGCAGGTGACACTGTTGCAAGAAGAAATAGTGACACTTAGTGGCATTCCTTTCCATATTCAACAAAAGGTGAATCCGGAGGTCTGGGCATCAGAAAGGCCTGGGCAAGCCAAGTCAGCCACACAGGTTAAAATTACTTTAAAACTCGGAGCACCTATTATAAACCAGAGGCAATATCCCCTCCGCAAGGAAGCTTTGGAAGGGATCATACCATTGGTGCATCGATAAGTAAAGACTTCTAAAATTTTGCCAGTTTCCGTACAACACCCCTATCTTACCAGTGTTGAAACCGGGGACAAGAGAATATCGGTCTGTTCAAGACCCAAGGAAAATCCACCAAATAGTAGAGGACATTCATCTGATTGTGCCAAACCCATAAACCCTCTTGGTTACTATACCCAGTCAATGTTCTTGGTTTTCAGTACTGGACTTGAAAGATGCCTTCTTTTGTATTCTCTACACCCCGAGTCTCAGACTCTATTTGCCATTGGATAGACTGATATTAAGACAGGGAATTGCTGTGGGGGTACTAACTCAAACCCTGGGACTAGCCAGGCGACAGGTGGCTACTTTTCAAAACAGCTGGACAACGCAGCCTGGGGATGGCCCCCTTGTCTTCGAGTTGTGACTACAGCATGTGACCTGTTGCAGGAAGCTGAGAAATTCGACAAAAGGTAACGGTAAACGCGCCACATACAGTTCTGCCTCTTTGGAACAAAAAGGGGTTTTTTGGCTCACGGCAGGACAGATGAGAAAATATCAAGCAATCTTGTTAGACAACTCAAACGTGGTTCTGAGGGCTGTCTCCTCCCTCAATCCCGCCATGTTGCTGCTTACTTCGGAAGATGCCCCTGTACATGACTGCCTAGAGGTAATTGAAGAAGTTTATTCTAGCAGACCAGGTCTCTCAGATGTTCCCTTGACTGACCCAGAGATAGAAGTGTATACAGATGGCAGTAGCTTTCTATATGAAAGATGCCACAAGACAGGATATGTGGTGGTGACACGAACTGAGGTCTCAGAGGCAGCTCCACTTCCTGCCGGCACTTTGGCTCAAAAGTCCGATCTCATAGCCCTCGGGCAGGCCCTGTGACTAGGAGTAGGAAGACTCACAACTGTGTATACTGATAATAAATATCCCCATCTTGTCCTTCACTCACATGTTGCCTTGTAGAAAGAAAGGGGACTTCTGACATCTGCCAACAAAGAAATAAAACATGTACCAGAAATCCTAGAACTGAAGGCAATCAGTGATCCCCTTCAGGCGGCAGTGGTATAATGCCCCAGACACCTGGAAATTTTAAATATCTACTGGTTTTTGTAGACATCTACTCAGGGTGGGTGGAGGCTTTCCTTTGTCTAACCAAACAAGCCCAAGAAGTGTTCAAGGCGTTACTCAAAGAAATCATACTCCATTTTGATCTTCTAATCTCAGTACAGAGTGACAACAGGAGAGCTTTTATGGCAACAGTCACCCAAGAAGTCAATAAGGTTTTAGATATAAATTGGAAATTACACTCAGCCTAGAGACCACAATCAACTGGAAAGACCGAAAGGATGAACCGTACTCTGAAAAAGTCCTTGGTGAAACTGCCAGGAGACAAGCTCCATTTAGATACAAGTTCTCCCCATTGCCCTGATCAGAATCACGGTAGCCCCTTGAAGAGGGCTCAGATTGAGCCCTTATGAATTAATATATGGGAGACCATTTCCGAAGAAGTCGACTTTCCCTCACCTCGGTGATGACTGAGATAGAGAAAAGAGACTGGGTCCATTCTCTGAGAGCTGTCATAAACACTGTTGATCAGTATGCTTCTTCTCGTTTATCTTTTCCTTCTGACACTCCCCTCCACAGGTTCCAACCCAGAGATCAGGGATCAGGTCCTGTTGAAAACCTGGAGGAATCAACCCCCAGAAGATCAACTGGCCCCTCAGTGGGAGGGACTTTTTGAAGTTCTCCTGACCACCCACTTGTCTCTGAAATTAACAGAAGTAGCCACGTGGGTGCATCATTCCAGAGTAAAAGCAGCCCCACCAAAAGAAGAGAAAGAAGCAGAAAACAAAGAGCCACCATACTCTTGTACTCCAATTCAGGGCCTGAAGTACAAGTTCAAGAAGCTTACAGTATAATGATTTTGACCTTGTTTTCCTCTATCTTTCTATTTTTCCAGGAGACTTGGACAGAAAAGGTGCCAGTGATCCTACAGGCAAAGGGGACACTGACCCTGCAAGCTGGGGACACTCTGACCCTCCTGTGTGTAGTCTCAACCCTAACTCCAGTAGGTCCAGTTAGGTGGGCCATAGAAGAGCTCGAAAAAGGAACCTTAGAAGTAGTGATTATTCTAGTTTGTTTTTGTTTTCCCTGTTTTATAAGAATATTAACAAAAGGAACTACAAATACTCTTAAGGCTAGAAAAATTTTTTAAATTTAAAAAATTTTTGCCCCTTTTTCAAGCTGAGGACGAATGTCATCTAATTCACCAAGATGCAGTCAATTTCCACTCTAACTCACCCCCTCGCCTATGGCCCCTAGTTGATATTGGGAGGTTTCTCACCCCAGCCGATGCCCCTAACCAGCAGGAAGTAGCCAGAAAAGAAGCGACGCCCTGTTTCCCAAGATTGAGAAACTTCCAATAAAAGGGGGGATTGGAAGAGGCTGCATAGGCCTGGATCACTAGTATTTACTCCCCATTGCTGACCGCCACATTGTCTCATGACCTTGTTTTTCCCCCCGGTTCCAGCCTCTACAAAAGGTTTAAGATTAACCGATGTTCCTCCTTGCAGGGTGGAAAACAAGTGATAATGATCTAAGAATGACAAACCGAACAAAGCACCCATCTTGGGACAAGAAAACCAGGATGTCGCCAGATAACCCCCAAGAAAAGATTAACTCATCTGGCGTGTGACCACCTGAAGGGGGAACTAAAGCAAACTTCCAAGACCCATAATCCTGTGCCTATAAAAGCCTTCAGCTGATCTCCAGTGGGAGAGACGGGTTTTTTTGAGGAATCTATTCCCCTCTGTCTCCTATATATCGATATATAATAAACCTCTTGCTGCTCACCTCACCCCTGTCTCAGAATTGGCTATCGCGGCAAGCAGCTCCAATCCGCGTTATTGCGTAACAAAGGGGTACATGTGTTTTTGTTGCTGGAAGCCAATTTTGTTTTGAAGCTGTAGTTTCCAAGCCGACCAGAATCCCTTGGGTAGCTTATTGAGGGTGAGGTTCAAAATCTTAGCCTTTGAGGATCCAGACCCTGGGCACATCAGAGAAGTCTGGGAGAGGGAAGTATAACCCTATTCTATTCTCCTTCCTTCTCACTGTATATATCGTACAAATATTTGCATATCCTTAAAACTTATTTAAGAATAGTCAATAATTGTTATTTAGATCTAGAAAATTAAGCCACATTTTTTGTTGATTGCAAATGGAAAAAAAACCCTGTAGGTTAGGTTATCTGGGTTTTGACTTCCACTGAAGGCATTTATGAAGCCTTGGTGGTGCAGTGGTTAAGAGCTATGGCTACTAACCAAAAAGTCGGCAGTTCGAATCCACCAGCCAATCTTTGGGAACCCTATGGGGCAGTTCTACTATGTCCTATAGGGTCACTATAAGTGAGAATCAACTCGATGACAATAAGTGTGGTTTTTTGCGGGGGGAGGGGAAGACATTTATAGGAGCCCTGATGGCTCAGTGGTTAAGTGCTCACCTGCTAACCAAAAGGTCTGCAGTTTGAACCCACCAGCCACTCCGAGAGTGAAAAATGTGGCAGTCTGCTTCTGTAATGATTACAGTCTCGGAAACCCTATTGGACAGTTCTACTCTGTCCTATAGGCTCGCTATGAGTAAAAATTGACTCGATGGCAATTTTTGTTTTGGAAGCTTTTATAGATTGAATAGAGAAATCTATTCTGATATCTCATGAATATTTAATCATGGTCTTCATGCTTTTTTACATTATTTTTTCATCTATGACTATAGATAATAAAGTACAAATAATAAATTAAACATTTACCCACAGACCCACTTATCCACCTGTCATGGATTGAATTGTATCCCTTAAAGACGTGTGTCACCTTGGTTAGTCTATGATTCCCAATTGCTCACCATTTTGTTATCTGATGTGATTTTCCTATGTGTTGTAAATCCTACCCCTATAATGTTAATGAGGTGGGATTAATGACAGTTATGTTAATGAGGCAGGACTCAATCTACAAGATTAGGTTGTGTCTTAAGTCAATCTCTTTTGAGATATAAAAGACAGAAGCAAGCAGAGACACATGGGGACCTCATACCACCAAGAAACAAGAGCCAGGAGAATAGTGTATCATTTGGACACCGGGTCCCTATGCTGAAAATGTCCTAGACCAGGGGAAGATTGATGACAAGGACTTTACTTCAGCCAGCAGAGAGAGAAAGACTTCCCCTAGAGCTGGCACCCTGAATTCGGACTTCTAGCTTCCTAGACTGTGAGAGAATAAACTTCTCTTTGTTAAAGCCATCCACTTGTGGTATTTCTGTCATAGTAGCACTAGATAACTAAGACACCAACCAAGGCAATATAATGTAGTGGTTAAGAGCATAGACTCTGGCACTAGTCTGAGTTCAAATCCCAGCTGTGTGTGCTTGGGAAGGTCACCTAACCTCTCCATGCCTCAGTTTCCACATTTGTAAAACAGAGATAATAGTAACTTCTGTTTGATAGAATTTTGTGAGAATTAAATGAGTTAATGTATGTAAAACACTTAGAATGAAGCCTGGCATATTCTAAGTGCTTTACATATTATTAGTATCTGCAAAGACCCACACATGGGCCACACGGCTCTGCCCTCGAGGAATTGAGGAGTGGGGACTTCTAGTGGGGAGTTCAGACAAGGAGGTTGTAGAATGGGGGCAGGACATGTGTGATGAAGCACAAAAGAGGAGCACTAAAGGGGATCCAGGGAAGGCTTCATCTCAAATCACATCTGATTTGAGATCTGAAGGGTGAGTGGGGTTGCAGCATGGATTTTGGAGGAAATACGTTCTGAATTCCATAAAAACTTTTGGTAGGCAACCTACTCATAATAAAAAATGCATATTAATATAATATTTTACAAAGTGATTATCCGTACTTCCATTTATTTGATTCTTTTAAACAACCATATTAAACAATTATTTTTGAGTACTTTCTCTGGACAAGCTTTTGTGGAAGAGTCTTATAACAATAAGACACATTCCATAATCTCAAAGAATATAGTCTAGTGGATTTTTTGGGTCCCAATTTTATATGTGGGCATTGAGGTAGAGGAATTAAAGGGCCTGCCAAAGTCACGCAGTTGTTTTTGTTAGGTGCCAATGAGTCGGCTCCAACTCATTGCCACCTTATGAATAACAACAAAATGTTGCTCGGCCCTGTGCCATCCTCACAATCGTTGCTATGTTTCAGCCCATTTTTGCAGCCACTGTGTCAATCCATCTTGTTGAGAGTCTCCCTCTTTTTTGCTGACCCTCTCTACTTTACCAAGCATCATGTCGTGCTCCAACGATTGGTCTCTCCTGATGGTATGTCCAAAGTCACACAGTCAGTGCTACGAGAATGCTATCAACTCCAGTCTCTAGATAATGTGTGATTTCCGGTCCTTTGATCACATATGTGGTAGTACTGAAACTAGATGAAATCATCTACTAATGAGCACAGAATATCAGAGCTATTTTCCTCAAAATAATATTTGGAAATTGTATTCTTTGGTTTTAGAAACCTCAACACACCAAGATTATGCAGGGCTCTCTATACTTTCTCTGGCTTTGAAATGCCACAGCATATCCCTGGTAGCATCTTGGAAGAATAAAAAAATTTTATTGAGTCTCCTTGTTCAGTGAGCTCCTTTGGCTAGGATGCAAAAACATTTCACAGGGACATACAAGGAAAAAGGCTGGGATATGTCAGCCCTGGGTAGCTGAAGTCAATACTTTAGGGTTTGGAGCCAAGGACAACTGTCCAAAGCCAAAGGCAGCAGACAGTCTGGGCAAGCTGATGTTAGTCCCAGAGAAGGATGGCCTTGGCAAACCGGAAATCTACTGCAATAAGAGAGGATCTGTTCAAGGGCACCCTAAGTCAAGGGATTAAGTCAGGATAAGGCCAGAGGGAGCAGGGAATGAAAGATGGGCGAGGGATTAGGCAGGGCAGATCAGAAGGACAGATCTGTATCAAGGAAACTTAATCTTTGAATAGACTTCCTGTTCCTGCTTCTGAGGTTTTCTTCAGGGATGGTTTGGCAGAAATCCACCCCAGCAGGTTTGGTCTAGATCGTACAGGTGAGAACTAGCAATGCATTCACTTGACTGACATGGGACAGGTGGGGACTTAGGGTTAGCCAGGCTTTTGGTAAGCCAACTGGGAGACAAGTTTAGAGATGATAGCAAAGCCCCTTCGGCAACGGGAGGCCAGCCTCAGAGTTTGGATGGCTATACGGTTGAAGGTTCGTCCTTGGCTAAAACACCATGTTCTACTTCAAAGGAAAGGTCTTTAGAAAGTGTTTATTTTCCTAAAAGGTTTATAGGAGACCTCTACAGTAAGTTGCTTTCAGGGGGGAAGATGAAGTAAAACAAATATCCTTTTCAGTGAATCAGAAATAAATACATCACATTGTTTTTGCAAAGTGTATACATCTGAAAATAGAGGGCAGAAAGTTTCTAAAAGCTTTTGAAAAACCCAGATATTTGGATTTCCATGTCACTCGCCCTACTGGAAGCCAGTTTGAAATGTTGGAATAAAAGTATAATTGAGCTTGCCATCCTTTATCATGAAGGCGCTAAGAATGTTGGGAATTAATTATAAGAGCACATCATTAAGTGGTGCTTAAAGTGTGCCTAGGCATGCCTCTGAACTATATCTAAATAGATAAAAGGAGTACAGGTAGATAGAAAGGTAGCTAGCTAGCTAGATAGGTATCAGACAAATGCTATTATTATCACTATTTTACCCCTGAGAAAACTGAGCGTAAGCAAATTAAGTGACATGTCCCAAATCACACAGCCTGAAGTTCCTAGAATTCTGCAAAAGATGGATATGTTGAAATATTATAATCCCATCTGTGCTTTTCTTTCTCTGTAGTCATAAAGCCAAGAGCATTTTTTTGGGGGGATCGTAACTACAAATTTGTACTTCCATGTAACCAAGAGCCTATATTTTCTGTCCTGCAGTTAGATTGAAATACAGGTGTGCTTCACAGCTAAAATAGTGATTACTGTGCTGAGTAGTGAAATGTGTAAAATCTTTTAGGGTTTAGTGGTCTAAGTGCAGCTATATAAGTGTGAGATAGAATGATCATTGCTATAGTTTTGTACCATACCTTCTTCCCGCACTATTACTGGATTAGAGTTGGGGTTAAGAACAGGGGTTGGGTCAGACTGCTGGGGTTAATTCTTAGCCTAACTCAATAGCTATGTGACTTGAAAAGTTAGTTTTCCTCTAGGGACTTATATTTGCTTTTCTACAGAGTGGGGATAATAATAGTATCTAGCTCCCACGATTGTTGGGAGCCTTAAACATGATGTGTACATAGCGCTTGATGCATGACCTGACACTTAGGAAGTGCTTGAGGCAGGACCTGCACTTAGGAAGTGCTCAATAAACCAAAAAAAAAAAAAAAAAAACCTTTGCTGTTGAGTCAATTCTGATTCCTAGTGACCCTATAGGACAGAGTAGAACTGCCCCATAGGGCCTCCAAGGCTGTCCTCATTACCGAAGCAAACTGCCACATCTTCCTCTCACAGAGTGGCTGGTGGGTTCGAACGGCCGACCTTTCGGCTAGCAGCCACCAGGGCTCTTAAGTGCTCAATAAATACCAGTAATTACGATTAGTTTTATTACTCTGAATATGAAACCAGAGAAAATCAGGGGAAAGGATCTTTCAATTCATCTATATCTTTGGTTCATCCCACCTTTTTTCTCCCTTTAATTCTGCTAATGATACAGCCAGCACTTAGACGTTGTTAGGATGGGAAAGGGCAATGTAACCTCTCTCTTGTTTTGCTCAACTAAAAAAATGAACAGTTTCTTACCTGATTAATGGCATTCACTAATCTAGGGAGAAGGAGAGAAGAGATGAAGATTAGAAGGTGCAGGCAAGAGGTAAGATGATGCATGCAATTGCGATAAGACATTGGGAGGAAAACAAAATTGTGTAAGAAAAGTGTAGGGAAGTGGTGATAGTAACGACTTTTTTAGAAGCTTAGAGGAGTTGGGGATGAGGGGTGTGTGGAATGTGATATCAGATAATAGTATAGGTGATGATGTCTACATTATAATGACATTATTGGGGAGCCATATTTCCTGGACAGGGTTTAGTAGGGACTCATTTTATACTGAATTCATTACATAATACTTATTTTAAAATATTTTCATGTGAATTCTTCACAGGTAATTAATTTTGTGGAGTCCTGTTAATTGGCATATGTCATGGATTGAATTATGTCCCCCTAAAAATGTGTGTATCAATTTGGCTGGGCCATGATTCCCAGTATTGTGTGGTTGTCCACCATTTTGTGATTGTAATTTTATGTTACAGAGCATTAGGTGGGATTGTAACACCCTTACTAAGGTCACATCCCTGCTCCAATGTAAAGGGAGTTTCCCTGGGGTGTGGCCTTCACCACCTTTTATCTTACAAGAGATAAAAGGAAAGGGAAGGAAGCAGAGAGTTGGGGACCTCATACCACCAAGAAAGCAGTGCCAGGAGCAGAGCACATCCTTTGGACCTGGAGTCCTTGTGCTGAGAAGCTCCTAGTCCAGGGGAAGATAGATGAAAACGCCAAAAGAGAGAGAAGGCCTTCCCCTGGAGCTGGTGCCCTGAATTTGGACTTTTAACGTACTTTACTGTGAAGAAATAAATTTCTCTGTGTTAAAGCCATCCACTTGTGGTAATTCTGTTACAGCAGCACTAGATGACTAAGACAGCATATTTCCTTCATTCTTTCCCACCAGTACTGGTAATATCAGGAAAACAGAAAATGTACTCTAACGCATTTACTAGAAAATACTATGTGAAAACAAAATGAGTTTACCTGTACCAGTAATATCTCATTAGAAAATATAATAAAAGGATTCCATTCAAAAACTAAAACAACATAAAAAGTCTCCATAAAACTTTTATGGAGAAAACTGCAAGACTTTACTGAAGGATCTAAAAAGATCCAAATAGATGGAAGAAGTGACCATGTTTAGAAACACTCAATATTTTTACAATGCCAGTTCTCCTCCAAATAATCTACAAATCCAGTCCTAATCAAAATATAAATAGGATTTTTTAAAATGGAATATACAAGAATGATTTTAAAAATTATGTGAGAGTGTAAATGTGCAAAAATAGCTAAGGAAATTTTGAAACAAAATTATAAAGCAAGGGCTTGCCATAGCACTTGTTAGAAAATAAATTGAAGCTGTAGTAGTTGAAACAATGTGTTGGTGGTACAGGAATAGATAAGTAGTTCAATGAAACAGAATGGAGTTTAGAAATATATATTTTCTTACATCCAATTTTGGTGTATTATGGCACTGGTCTTTAGGTAAGAGTTGAAAGAGTCAATTATTCAATAAATTGGCTCTCCCTTGGGATGAAGGGGTGGGGATCAGACTCTTAACTCACTCCAGCTGAATTACAAACATAAATATAACAAAAAACTATAAGAGTTCTTTAGTGCAGGGAAAGCCTTCATAATAAGAAATAAAATCAAAAAACCATAAATGAAAATATTGATAAATTGTATTGAATCACAACTTATAAACTTCTGTACAGCAAAGTTCAATAAAGAGGCTAGAAAATAACTAGTAGGTTGGAAGAAAATATTTGCAGCCCATGTAAGGGACTAAAGATTCATATTCACAATATATGCTAGTAAGAAAAATATACAACTGACAGAAAGAGAGGGCAAAAGATATGAAGAGGCAATTCATACAAGTGGAAATACAAATGGCCAATCAAAGCATGAAAAGATCTTCAATCCAATTGTTGTTGCTGTTGTTAGCTGCCATCGAGCGGGCCCCCAACTCATGGTGACCCTGTGCACAATGGAACAAAACCTTGCCCAGTCCTGCGCCATCTGCATGATCAGTTGCTGATGGGACCATTAGGATCCTTAGAGTCTTCGTTGGCTGGTTTTTGGAAATACATTGCCAGGCCATTCTTCCTAGTCCATCTTAGTTGGAAGTTTCTTTGAAACCTGTTTAGCATCATAGCAACACAGAAGCCTCCACTGACAGACAGGTGGTAGCTGTGCATGGGGTGCATTGACTAGGAATCAAACCAGGTCTCCTGCATGGAAGGTGACAATTCTACCACTAAACTACCAATGTAGAATATAAACATTAAGATAACATATCATTTTTAACATTCATTTGGAAAAAAATG